>NW_026057577.1:104216530-104327997 GCF_023721935.1 Panthera uncia | reverse complement strand
TGGGTGGGGGATGGGCTAAATGGGCAAGGGGCATGAAGGAGGACACTTGTTGGGATGAGCACTGGGTGTTATACATAAGTCATGACTCACTAAATTCTATTCCTGAAATCATTATTACACTATATGTTAACCAACTTGGATGTAAATTAAAAGTAATAAAATAAGTACAACTGGGTCTTGGAAATCTTCCATTTTCCTTTCCTCCAAGAGCTGGATCCTGGTTTCCTCCACTTGCCTAAGGGATGCTTAGAAAATCTATGATGTAATGAATTTTCTTTAATACTAAGGTCTCTCAGGTGTTAGTGTAAATTACTTTTTGCATAGGGTTTAGGAAATGGAGGACCGGGATCCATCCATCCTTCACAGCTTCGTTGTCCACTTAACCAGTACCAGCTAGGATAAAGCATTTATATGCTCTCTATGCAGTATCTCTTCATTCTTAGGACAATTCTGTGGGTTAGGTACTATTTCTATTACATTTCAGGTGAGAATGTAAAGACCCAAAGAAGCTAAATAATTTGAGTCCAGGTAGGCTAGCCCCCAGTAAAATTCAGCATGCAAAACGGGACTCTGATTGCCCTCTTCCAGCCTCTTCCCACCAGCTCAAGCTACGAGTATACTACAGTTCCAGAGAGCAGACAAACGCCTAGCGAAGCTTGTTAAAATGCTGGTTCCAGGATCCACCCCCGGGGAATCTGGAGTATTGACAAACATCCTAAGTGATAATGATATAAATGGGGAAACACTGCATTCAAGCAGATTAACCTGTTACCCGAGCGCCCAGGCGGAGGCCGGCTGCTCGGCGCCGAGAGCGGACAGATGCTGCCTCCCGGTGGCCGCGCCGGCGCAGTGCAACCCCAAGCCGCGGCTGCGCAGTGCCGCCCTCTGGCGGCCCCGCTCCTTCTTCCCATCGGCCTCGGCTTGCGGGCCTTTCAAACATGGAGGAGCGGGAGCGGGGGGCGAGGTCGGCTCGCGCCGGGAGCCCCGCGCGCCCGCCCAGCCCGCGGCTGGATGTCAGCTCTGACAGCTTCGACCCGCTGCTGGCACTGTACGCGCCCCGCCTGCCGCCCATACCCTACCCAAACGCGCCCTGCTTCAACAACCTGGCCGAGTACGAGAGCTTCCTCAGGACCGGGGTCCGGGGCGGCGGGCGCGGGCGGGCGCGGGGCGCGGCCGCGGGCTCAGGGGTGCCCGCCGCCTCTGCCGGGCCCTCGGCTAGAACCCGTCGCCGCCTGGACGCACCGGCCCCAGACCCCGAGCGCATCCAGCGCCTCCGTCGCCTCATGGTGGCCAAGGAGGAAGGGGACGGGGCCGCCGGGGCACGCCGGCGGGGTCCGGGTCGGAGCAGGAAGGCGCCGCGCAACGTGCTCACGCGAATGCCCTGTGAGTCCGGCGGGCGCGGGCAGGGCGGGGCGGGGGCCGCGGGCCAGGCCCGCTGCCCGGAAGGTGGCGGCCGAGGGGGCGTTTGCAGGGTGCTAGGGGCTTGGTGCGGGTCTGCGCGCCTGAGGGAGAGGGTCTTGATGAAGGTTGCAGAGATCATCCGCGGCCGTGAGGAGGTTCTCCTTGAATAATGTGGGGAAGGGGGGGCGTGGGGAAGGAAGGTCTTCTGGAGTACTGACGGGTGAGGGAGAGCCGTGGGGGCAGAGTGGGAAGGCTGTAGAGGTAACAAGGAGGGTCTCTAACGGGGTCCATGCGAGTGGCTGCAGAGGTGATGCGGAGCCCGCAACGAGGGGCTACGACCACGAGGGTGATGGGCGTCTGGAAAGGTGGTGGGGCCTGGAAAGCGGACATCGCCGGGAGGAGCTGCACGCCACAGCCAGAGGGGAGGGGCACAGCCAATTTTAAGGAAAGGAGAGTGGTTAGTGGGACTGGCGGTGACGGGATGGAGTGTCAGGAGATCTGTCCCTGCAGTTAGAACAGGGGACATAATTTCATAACCCCTGCACACTAAGTGACACTCCTCCTGGGGTCGTAGGAGAAGGGCTGTGCGGTCTTGAAACACATATGTTCGCGTTCCCAAGTCACAAGTGCTGGAATGCAGCAGGCACCAGTGCCACTAAAATACAGACACTGTTTCACCGCCACCCTGCCAGGATGGGTGCAGGACTGGGTCTGTCAGGCTCCTGTTACCATATGCGCAAGTTATTTTAAGTTCTGAAGGTGTGAATGGCACAAGGGAATCTCTTGGAGCCTAATAGATCCTTGGAGATCTGTAAACAGCAAGGCTGCTAATGTGTGAGTTAGGTCTTCCACCAGTGGAATGAAAACAAGCCAGGGTTATGTCTCCTGTCATCTGGCAAGCAGTTCTCACATCTGCCGGGGAAGACAATGACCTAGTTAGCCATTCAAAGCATCTGTATCCTGATAGCTAAATTGTAACATTTTTAAATCACTGGCTTTGGAGTGGAAGGTTGTGTTAAGCAAGTTGTTTCATTCCTAGAAATGTGTTTGTAAAGAGAGAAACATCCTGAAAAGCTGTGTGCTGTTAGCTGGGTCTTGGTCAGATCATTTACTGTGACAGTGCTAAAGCATTCTTGGCCAAGCCAGGGTGCACCCCAGCCTGCTTCCCCAACGATAACACAAAGACAGAGTGTGCATGTAGCTAAAATAAGAGTAGCTGGGGACCTTGTTTTGCCACTATCAGATCTTTGAAATGCTCTCCAACTCTCAGATTGTAACATTTATTTCCGTTTTGCCAGTTGTGGCTTTGCTACTGATATTGTCAAAGAAAAGACATACTTCTGTATGGCGAGTGGTTTTGGCTTTACCTAGGGAGTACTCTGTTATATTAGTATGACAGAGCATGAAAACCAGCTTTGTTGGCTTTCCACAATTAAATATATGCCTACAATCAAGATCTCAGAATGTGCCGTAGGCACTGAAAATTTTTATCACTCCACTGGAAACGGTTGGGTGTACATGATAGAGATGGGTAGACGTGACAAAGAACTGATGAGCTTCAGAAAGCAAGAAAAGTACAGAAGCGTGGGTAAGATTAAGTTTATTCAGACAGAGTTCCTATAAAAGGTTGTCTTCAGGTCTTGAAGTTAATTTAAAGAAGGGCATGGTTAGGGATGACAGTAATTATTTAAAAGTTAGGCTAGGCTGTTGAAGCATAATTTGTATGCGGCAAAATTCACCATTTTAAAGTGAGTTTTGACAAATGTGTAGTCATGAAATCACCATCACAATAAAGATACAGAACAAATCCATCATCCCAAACAGTCCCTTTTTAAGCCAGGAGATAATTTTATTGTTGCTAATTATGGCTACAGTTATTTAGTGGGTGAGTGCTGTGCAGTTTGCGAAGCCCTGTAGATGCTTCGTATCTTACTTTACCCTTAGATACTACTTTTTAAGTGAGGCTTGTTGAGCATCACTGCTTGCCCAAGATTACATAGCTAGTTAGCTTGCAACTCGGTTTGTCCAACTCCAGGGCCTATGTGCCAGGGCCATCATGCTAATCTCAAGTGAGGGAACAGGGGAGTACATTCTCATGTTTCTCTGCTTACTTCTTTTGGTGGGTGGAGAGTACCACATAAGTGAGGCAGACGGTGTGTGTCTAGAACAACGAGAATGGAATCTGGGTCCAGAGAAGGATGTATTACAACACTTTGAAGACCAAAGAGTTTCTCTCTGACTTTGTTACGATAGATAGTGGGGACCATTGTGTATATTCTTAAGTAAACACTTTTAGGGCAATGTTTCTCATAGTTTAATTTCTAGTAGTAAAATGTATTTGGTGGGGGACGGTGTATAGACCACAGATGCAGGGGTTCGACTGCTGGCTTTTTTAGTTTTGAACACTAGCTCCTCCACTTTCTAGCTGTTTTACGGAGGCAAGTCGCTTAAACTTTTTGGGGCCTCAGTTAGCTAATCCATTCAAAGCGTTTACCACAGTAGTACATGGGGAAATTCTCAGTGATTGTTAAATGTCCCTGTGATTGTTGTAGGTTGTTGTGGTGGTTATTGTTGTTTTAGGCTGTCATAATTAAAAGCTCCAGGGCAGGATGTATGTATAACCTACCCGAATTGGGTGTTGACTCAGCTGTTTACTACGTAAGTAACCTTGAAAAACTAATTCAAATGAACATTTCTGAGCCTCGTTTTCCTCATCTAGAAAGTAGGGCAAAATAATAGTGCCTAAGTGTTAAAGTTGTGAGGATTAAATAACATACATAACGTTAACCTTACCCCAGGGCCTGGCTCATAGGGAGTGCTCAGTAATTGGTGATGATGATGGCTAGGGAGGATGGGAGTGAGGGGACCTCGGAGGCTGTTGTAGTGAACCAACCATCCCATAAGACTCTGGGCTGTATTGGTTGTGGGAAGAGAAAGGAAAGGACAGGTCATACTTATTGAGAGTCCATTGTCTGAGCCTAGTGTGGCCACAAGTAGGGAGAAGAATAGAGTTTAAAATGACTGGGATTTAGGGGCACCTGGGTGGCTCAGTCGGTTAAGCGTCCGGCTTCACCTCAAGTCATGATCTCACAGCTTGTGGGTTTGAGCCCCTTGTCAGGCTCTGGGCTGACAGCTCAGAGCCTGGAGCCTGCTTCGGATTTTATGTCTCCCTCTCTCTCTCTCTCTCTGCCTCTCCCTAGCTCTCACTGTCTCTCTCTCAAAAATAAATAAACATTTAAAAAAAAAAAACTTAAAAAAAATGACTGAGACTTAGAAGGTTGAGGCCTAAGAATAGTAGCAATGGAGAAGGAGATCTGGAAGAATAACTTCAAAGATAAGGCATATATATCTTTTTGTTGTTGTATTAAATTTTAGAAGCTTGGTTCATATTTGGAGTTTGTTAGACTGCTGGAAAGAGATTCAGAAGGTGTGTTCCGATTCATAATTTTTGCCTTGGTAGTTTGCTCTGATAGGTGGTGCTAGTGATGTATTTTTGATCACACAGGAGTGAAGTGCTCCCTGGAATTATACCTTATTAATAAATCTTTGGAAGAAAAAAAAATCAAGGGAAGAGTACAGATATGAGAGTTGAAAGACCTGAGTTTGTCATTTGTTTAGCTAGAATAAGAAACTGTTGTTAAGATATGTGCTTGTCTTTTTTCTCTTATGTGGGGGTTCAGGGGTAAAAGTCATACCTCTCTATTTTTTTTACAAGTTAGGAAAAGAGTGGTCTTTCCACTGTTTGTGGAAACACATATGGGGACGGGGGAAGCAGTGAATGTGTATAGGCAAAGAAACTAATCCAGGTTTCTAAAATATTGAATTATAGAGACTTATTCTCAAATGAATCTAGAAGTTAACTAGTCTAACCTCATTTTATAAATGAGGAAAGTCAGACTTGTAGAGAAAAAGTTACTCAAACATTCAAAGAATTTTAAAATATTGCTACAGGTAAGGTGGATGATGAAGGCCAGACCAAAACTCTCACATTCCTTTCCAGAGCCTCTGTCTCTGCCACATTGCCTTCAACTGTGCCTTCTTGCTGAATCTTCAATCTGACATAAGCTCCTACTTCTCATTTGCTAGGTCACTTTCTTCAGAGTATTTTCTTTTATTAATTTATCACTGCCATGATGTATAAGCTGACCCATGAGTGAGGGATAAAGAGGTCAGGAGTAACCAGCTTAGTTATCCAAACTGAAGGGCAGGACTCTTGTTCTCTTTCATACTACTAGAAACAAAACAGAGATTTTGTGTTTACTATTGATGGCAAGAATCAATCTCCAAAGAATTATGCCTTGCAAACTTGGGAGGGAAAGACAAAGACTATGTGTGAGTGTGAGTGTAAGTGTGTGATTGGACATGTGGTTTTCTTTTGGGAGGTTTTATATATATCATATAGCCATCATATTGTGAAGGCTAAGTTAACATGAAGTAATAAAAATAAAATTCATCCCTCTTCACAAGCCCTGAGAAAGAGAATCCATCATCATAAAGGCTGCAATTTATAGTCCCAGCATTCTTCCCATGAATCGTCATTCTCTTTTTATGTGATGCTTATCTGCAATGTCCTAAGAGCCTAATGCCCAGCAGGTACCTTTCTGTCAACAAGGCTTGGAATGAAACCAGGTCTCTTCCATCTAGTGTAAAGATGGTGTCCATTGGAACACTAGTGGCTCCAGAGAGCTTGTCCATGGAGTATCTCAGATGGGGGCCAAAAGTCCATTCTCTCGTTAGAGGACTGCACGTGTTTAAGGGCAGATGTGTTACATGGTTTGTTTCCTTTAAACATATGAACAAGATTTTCGGTTTTTTGAAGAGTCAAGCTGGATATGTGGTTCATGAGAATTATCTTTTAAAAAGTTGTCTTAACCAGGCACAGAACTGAGAAGAATTTTGCTGCTGATGTGTACATTTAATGTGGGTCCCCCCCCCCCCAAATGTTTTTAAATAATGGTGCATCTTAGAATCAATGATATCATAGAACATGGGATATACAATTAGTGAAACATTCGGGTGACAGCCATATGTATGTTTTATCCTCATCCTGGTGGAATCTTGTCTTACTTCAGTGTGTTGCCCGTACTAACCATGCTGCCCATTGGGCCTTCTCATTTCCATAGTGAGGTTGCCACTGCACCATGTTGCCTGGTGTTGCTGGAGATGGTTGGCTGGTCTTGGTTGCTAATTCTGAGAATGAAGGCAGATGTTTACATTATGCTGTCTGCTCTTGTCTTGTTTCAGTGCACGAAGGCAGCCCTCTGGGTGAGCTCCATCGTTGTATCCGGGAGGGGGTGAAAGTGAACGTTCACATTCGCACTTTCAAGGGTCTTCGTGGCGTCTGTACAGGCTTCCTCGTCGCATTTGACAAGTTCTGGAATATGGTAATTAAGCCTTTCTCAAAGGGCTGGAGAACTCCTAAGGATTAAATCTTTTATATGTCTAAATGACCTGAGTAATTTTATTTAGGAAAACCTATAAAATGACTTCCTAGAAGAACTAGAATTTTTGCATTCTCTTGATCAACAATAAAAAAAGTTCTTTTTATTGCTTCCTTTTCTTTAAGGCATTGGCTTTCAGCCGAGGCAATTAAAAAAATTTTTTTTAATGCTTATTTATTTTTGAGAGAGAGATAGTGTGAGTGGGGGAGGGGCAGAGAGAGGGGTACAGAGACCTGAAGTGGGCTCTGTGCTGACAGCAGAGAGCCCGACACAGGGCTCGAACCCACAAACCATGAGATCATGACCTGAGCCGAAGTCAGATGCTTAACCGACTGAGCCACCGAGGCGCCCCTCAAGCAGGGCAGTTTTGCTCTTCTTTCCCTCCTAGGGACATTTGGCACTGTCTGGGTACGTTTTTTTAATTGTCACAACCATGGCATGGAGTATTACTGGTATCTAATGGGTAGCAGCCAGGGTGCTGCAGCACATCCTACAATACAAAAAATAGCCCCCCAGCAGCAAACTATTCTCTGGTCCCAAATGTCATTTGTGCTTAAGGAATAATGATTTATTTTATCTGTTTAGTAATTCTATATCAATTTCCTACTAACCATTCTTTCATTCATTTCAAAACATTTATTGATTTTCCACTTTGGCTGGTACTTTACCACAGTGCTAGGTACAGAAATTTCAGAAAGGAACTTTCACTCTATAGCATTTGGGAAGATAGATAAAGATAGAGGGGAAGCAGACATACTAATAAGCAAGGCACTTTGCATGGTGTTTCCTTATGGAGTACATGCGCCCCCACACTCCTAGAGGCTTACTGTCTGTTTACCAGACATTCGTAGGAGGGAAGAGATAGATTATGGCACAATTATACTGTGAGACAAGCAATTAAAATAGGAACCACCAGGCTTTTCATATGGTCTTCTATCTCTAACTTTTCTTTTTCCTGTGTTTTATCTTCCTCCATGCATTCTCCTGGATGAGTATAATAGTTGCTGACTATTTATTACTTCCTATTTGCTGTACAGTATACTAAGGATTTATAATATAGTATCTCAGTGAACAAGGTCTGTTACCGTTCCATTTTACAAATGAAGAAATTGAGGCTAGAGATATTGAATGATTGGCCCAGATCACACTGTTAGTAAGTGGAAGTATTAGAACATTATCCCAGGTCTTTCTGACTCCTAACACCATCTTTTCAACCACTGTGGGATCAGAAGACCTGGATTTGAATCCTAGCTTTACCACTTGGTAGCTCTGTGACTCTGGGCAAGATGGTTTCTCTGAGGCCACTTTTGTTATCTCTAAAATGTAGGAAAAACTACTTTACTATTATAATTTCACCTTTGAAGGAAAAGTTTTTAAGAGAACATCTTTGATGACAGGCATGATAATAATACCATCAGCTTATATTTGTAGGGTGAGTCACACTTTTCAAACTGAATTCTCATACCTGAGCTCATTTGGCCCTACATAGCTGTCCTCTGAGGTCCATCTCTCAAAGACAGGAATTCCCCAACAGTTCTGTATGGAACCCTGGTTAATACCTGTTCATTGCTGTCGTAAGACCTAAATCTGATGATGAGGGAAAAGAAGCAGTAGAATAGTGTTTCTCAAAGTATGATCTAAGGGCATCCTACATCAGAATCATGGAATTTCTGGTTAAAACAGAAAATTCCTTGGCTTCATCCCAGACCTACTAAATCAGAATATCTAGGAAGTGGCCTTGGATTTCTATTTTAATAAGCCTCTTAGATACATATGCACACTGAAATTTAAAAACCTCTACCATGCATTTGTAAAGGCCCCTTACCATAGAAGAAACCTATCTTATATGGTGGTAGCAGCTTGGAAATCTTACTCAGAGGGCTCCAGGTATTACCGTTTTCTCCTGCCCAAGAGCTCAGTCACTTGTTAAGTTTAGTTCTGCTAAGTTAGATGTTTATTCTCCTTTTTATTTATTTTTTTAAAACTTATGTTCCACCTGTAGGAGGATTTTTTTTTAATTTTTTCTTCTTAACGTTTATTTATTATTGAGAGACAAAGAGAGACAGAGCATGAGCATGGGAGGGGCCCAGAATCTGAAGCAGGCTCCAGGCTCTGAGCTGTCAGCACAGAGCCCAATGCGGGCTTCAAACTCACAAATGGCGAGATCGTGACCTGAGCCAAAGTCAGACGCTCAACCGACTGAGCCACCCAAGCACCCCAGTGTTTATTCTTCTTTTTAAAATGTTTTTTCTAGAAGCTGTAAAAATAATATTTTTAATTCTGCCTTATCTTTTTTCCCTTTGGGCTGTTTCTCTAGGCACTTACCGATGTGGATGAGACCTACCGAAAACCTGTTCTAGGCAAAGCGTATGAACGGGATTCTTCATTGACTCTTACTAGGGTAGGCAGTTTACCCTGGCTTCCTGAGTACCCAGCATGCTTTCAATCTTAGACATTGAGATCACTGAGCCCGGTGACCAGGTTTTCTTGGGGGGAGAGCTCAGTTGCTGTCCACTCTGTATGCCTGGACCAGGGTCTTCATTAGTCTCTTCTCACACATTCAGCTAATCACAAATGAGTCTGTGCTTCTGGCCTGCATGTTATTTGAGCAGCAAGTTACCTCTTATAAGCCTTAAAAGTCTTTCCATTTTATACCACAGAAAAAAGCAGGTGCCTTTTCTCTTGACATATTTATTGATTTACCCGAATTATGGCTAAACACAGAAAAACTCACTGCTTTTTAAAAATTGCAAAGTAAGAAGTCCATAAAACCTAATTCATGAATATGGTGTTTTTTCTGTATATTCAAAGAAGGATGTTGACGGCTAAAGAGAAGACTGATATTTATCATTACTTTCCTTCTAGCTATTTGATCGCCTAAAACTTCAAGATTCCTCCAAAAAGGACGCAGATTCCAAGTCTGCAGTTGAAGATTCCACTCTGTCCAGATACTCCCAGACATCCACTTGGAAGGTAGCTTCGGTGTGGGGAAGAGGAGACACTGACCGGGGCTCACGCAGGCGTTCCCGCTCCGTCCCTTCTTCCCTGCAGGCGTCTGCAAGGGAGGAGTCCAGGTCAGAGATGTCAGGGAGGACTACACGGACAGAAGGGTCAAGTGCAGGAGGTACCTTTTCCAGGGCTACCACCCTTTCCAGGGGTCAGCCCCGTAAGAAAAAGCGAAAGCCCAAAGTGGATTACCAGCAGGTATTCACTCGACATATAAATCAGATTTTCATTCGAGGCGAGAATGTCCTGCTGGTTCATCTTGCACAGTGACCAGCTCGGCATCTCTTGAGCTTTGGTTCTTAAAAATAAAATGCATGAACCGCTGCTATGCTGTATCCTAGTATCCCGGTGAAACTCTGAGTTGGAATGATTCCCTCTGGTCCTGCATGTGCAGAGCATAGAGCCAGGCTTGGGCCCTCTGGAAGATGAGCTCCCTCAAGCGGACACAGGCCTTAGGAAGGTGGGGGTTTGCGTTAATATCAAGGCAAAAGCTGTACAGAGGAAATATGCATCCAGTTTGGTGTCATGGTTGACTTTAGACACTCAAACCAAATATATCTTCCATTTGAATTAGGAGTCATGGTATGAATTAAATTCATCCCACAGACACTATAAAGATGGGAATAAAAAAACACCTCAAAAAATGCTCTCATTTCTAAAAGCTAGTGCCCTGAGTACTTATGAATTTGATTCTAAGAGTAGTAACATAAATTGCCCTGTAGCCCTGCACCCACAACTTGTAACTGACCTTTGATTTTTGCTCTACACCATTCTCTCTCTTTATCAAGAAATGTAATTTATTACCTTTGAATATCTGCAAAACTAAGAAAGAAAGCCACTAACTTATGTAAACTTTGGATAGTTGGTATGCTTAGAGCAGCCAACAATGAATACTCTGTTGTTATCCCTCTCCTTAGTATGTAAAGGGATATGGGAATTCATCAGTCTTCCCCACTTACCAGAGGTAGCTTCTGAGAATGGCATGCCACATGGGACTATATGATGCTCATGAGGTGGTTTCTTGGCCTTTTCTCTCACTTGTGTGGCATGGTGTAGTGCATGTACCCACTGTATTGCCCTTCTGTATGTAGTGTGAACTGTCCTGTGAGCTTTATGGCAGGAGATTGTGACCTACGTATCTGGCTTCAAAGAGTTCTGCATGGACTCAGTAATACATATGCATCACATGGTTGGGAGCTTCCTTTCTGGGGAGGGCTGGCCCGTGTAGACTAACTTTCAGAATGATTTTTCCACGAAGTAGGAGTGATAGTTTTATTTCCTCATGTCACGCCAACGAGGTTCTTACAAAGTACAGTGGGTGGCATCTATAAGGAACACTTTACTTACTGCCTGGCTTGAGTAATGGGAACACTGTAGTACTCTCTAATACTTCTACTTGAATCATATTATATGCTTTTTCAATCACCAATACAGAATAGGCTACATCTTGATGCAGACTGTTAGGCAATATTGATTTTTTGTTTTGTTAGTTTATATTTGGTTTTATTTTATATAACTTACATTCAAAGTGAGAATAAGAAGTAGCTAACTAGTTAAAATGCTTGAAAAAAAATTCCCTGCTGCATTTTTTGTGTAACTTAGATAAGCCTTCTGAGAAGCAGGGTGAATAATGTTTAGGGAGTTAGGGCACCTGGTCCTTCTGCTAGCTGGGCCACTGGGCCAATGAAAGGAGAGCAGACTTAACCCCTCTGTGCCTCAGTTTTTCCCATCAGACACCTACCTCACCGGGGCACTGAGACAGAGAATTTTAGGAAGGCATTTTAAAGTCTCTAAACATGTTTAAGTGCCATGAGTAATTTTTACTAACTATATTTCATAGCTCGATAAGAGTTCTATGTCTTATGAGCAAGGTAGGTGCTACATAAGAAAGTCATCTCTGTGGCTGTTGTAATTTTGAACTTGTCATCAGAAGGCAGTGATATCTTCAGGAACTATTTTCCATATTCCATTCCTTTCTCCTAAAGGACAATGGAAGTTCTCAGAAGAATATCCTCAGTAAAAGAAGAGTAACATTTCTTTGCTGCTTCCCCCACAAATGCCAGCCCCAATCCTTTTCTGATCATCAGAAAAAATTCCCCTGAACTTTTCAAGAGGTTTATGTGATAGTACCAAAGGGAGATGCACATCTAAAAATGACACATCCCCAAAGGGGAATTTGTGGAAGATGCTTCATTTAATTTACTTGTTTTTATTTTAAGATGCATTTTAAATATACTCTTTAGAGCCAGATCAGATGCAGTAAGCATTTAGAGAGGTTCCGTGTTACAAAGTCAAGCAATTGTCTTTGGAATCTGCTAATCTAAATTATCTTCTAAATAGTATGTCTAATAAAATCTCAGTTCCCCAATTAATAGTTATCTTGTTTAATCATCAGGCACCCCTGCCTCTGCATCTTTACCAGTCTCTCCTGTTAGATGTCCTCATCTGTCTACCCTTCTGTCCTCAGCTAGAAGCTGCAATAGATACCAGGTTTTCCCAGTAAAGTAAAATTTTGGTATCAAAAGGAATATATCACTTTGCATTCATTCTAGTGCCTGACTAAATCTAATGTGATTTGTTTTAAACACATGCTGAGTTTTCGTATTTGTATATAATTTTCATATATCCAGATAAGGATTGGTTTAGTGCTTTTCTGTCCAACATAATAATTCTGGCTCTGAAAATAATTTTAAATCCATGTGATCAGTCTAATGTGCCCATTGGCCCCCATTTATCGGTTCAGTTTTGGACAGTGATTCACATTTAGTAAATGTGCTGTATTGTATAAAGCATGCCAGTGTTTTATAGGGAAGTCACTTTTTTTTAATTACTGCCTTTTCTTTATTATTGTAGAAATATTTCAAAAGGAAAACAAATTGGTCCTAAGAATGTATGTGCTGCTCAAAATATGTCATCATCTAGGACATTATAATAAGTTGCTATGAAAATAGCTGAAGTCTTCCTCAGGAGAAAGAAAGAAAAAGAGAAAGTAACAGCCAGAATGGTAGAGTTCTGGAGGCCCCCACGAGCTTACCCAAGGGGTCCCTATGTTGCAGAAATGCAGCAAAATCTGGTTTCTAGTATTCTCCAGGGATTTGGGCTTAGGACAGTTGGTAGGAATAGTACTTATTTTTGAACGTCCAACTTAGGTTCTTCAAAGTAATCTCTAGACATGGGAATCCGTTCCGATGACAGTTCATGGGACACACCTCTTCTCCAGAGCACCAGATTTGTTAGATAACAAGGCATCAAGCAATGGAACATGGGTTTCACACCCAGAACAATTTCATGTGCTGTTCTTCATACATAGAGGTGATTCTGTGGTTCTACAACCAGGAGAACGTGCGTTTTAGGTTGTTGGTGCTAGTACTTGGGAAGCGTTTATGCTTCATTTCAGAGACTGTCTTATGATGGTGGGTCATTTGTGTGATGGTTAGCCAGTGTTAGCAGTGTCTAAGACAGGTGACTTTAGACCATTTGGTACCTTGCTGTCTGTGCATGGTGCATATCAAGTTAGAAAGCCTAGAAACCATTAGCATTAAAGTCTAGGTGCATCAGAATCCTTGGTTTGAGCTGTTACTGGATCAGAAGGGACTTGATTTATCCTTGTGGTAAAAAGTCCAGGAGCACCTTAAGAGGTTGTGAAGACATGAACTATGGGCTGTCTTTACTCCTCAGAAGCCTCACAGAAATCTAGTTATACCACTTTACCCCTTGAGAGAAAAACAGAAACCTAACTTGATGCAGAGGAGTTTTTTGGATTTCTTTTTGCACTATCCTCATAGCTGCTGACATGGGCAAAATCATGAAATAGAATTGATTCTGTAAATTTTCTCTAATTTTTGCCTTTAGGAATAATTAAAATTATTCAAAGACAGCTGTCTGTCACTGGTGCTGCCCCAAAACTTTCCCATCTTTTATGTATTTTTTATGAATGAAATAGTTGCTGTGGGAAGTCCAAGGTTCACATAAGAGTTTCATGGCATAAATATAATGGTTTAGCAACTGTTTTAATTTTTCTTTTCCTGTGCCAGATATAGAATACAGTCAATCCCTTTCCAGTAGCTTCTGTTCATCAGCCTATGTTTTCCTGGGCAGTAACTCCCAGAAGGCTTTTCTTAGTGATTATAAAGGAAGAAAATCTTATCTGGGCTTATGTTGCAAAGGTGGGTGGTCTGTCACTACTTTCTGGCAAATTGAGTTGATGGATTTTATATAAGCCTTTGGGATGCCTGTCACAGTTTCCTGGGCTCTGAGGAAGGGTTGCGCCTTTTTTACTTTCAGTGTTTTGAGTATTTTTCAAATGTTTGTAAGTTCTCTTGCGCCCCTCTAATAAAAATGAAAGCTATCTGTCAAGGAATGGCTTTGCATGGTTCAGAGATCTAGGGGAAAAGAAATAAGTACACCTGAGACCTTCAGTTGGTCTTTTATTTATTTAGAATAAAAAGTAGTTTGATAAGCTACCAGAGTTAGTGTTGCTTTAAAAACACTCTCTGAAAAGATGGCAACTGTCCCTCAGGAAAGCTATAAAAGCTATTCCCAATACATTGCAATTGCTTTTGATTTTTACTCCTTTGGAGCAAATGTCTGATGTTATGTCTGATGTTATGTTTTTAGAGCTGTGGGGGAAAAATGTCTAAACAATTTTAGGGGGTATTATTTAAATGATTATCTGGCTGAATTATGTGTGAGCTAGGTTCTAGGGCAGCTGTCCAGTTCTTTTTCTGTTGTCCTGACACTAACACAGATAGCAAGCGATGTCTTGAAAAGTGATCTGCTTATTTCATACTGACATCTAAAGACATTAGCCTTCTGTTTGGCAACCCTGGGGATACCCCTCTGCACCGTGACTTATTAATGTGTTTTTTAGGCAAGGCTAAACCTGGTGACCCTCTGTATTTATAGTTTCACTATTCATATATAAGCTGCTAAAAGAAAAACCATAACTTCTCATCTTGTCTTGAAATTACTCCTAAGTGTGAAGTTCACCTAAATTCTTCATGTTTATGGAGGATTGCTGCTAGTAACGTCAGTTTGCAGTGTTCTTCTGTAGGTATGTGTCACATGGGAGTCTGGAAACTGTAATAAATATGATTGTGTTAATGTACTGACTGCTTTGTCTCTGCTGATTTTGAGGGGCGGTGGAGGGGAGGAGGCAGGGGAGTCTATTACCAGGTGATGATACTGACCTAGAAAGTGAAAGCATCCCAAGCCATCTCATTGTTGTAACCTTGTGCCTTTTCTTCACCAAAGCACACATATCTACATCAACTATCCTTGAGGTGGCTTTGGTCTTCCATTTGGTTTATTAGAAGTTCATGCTTAGAAAAGGAACTTGGCCCACATTGTGAATTGTCTCTTCTAAGCCCCAAGCGCTGGTAATTTCCCTGTGAATTTATTCTACCTAATAGCTCACTGGCATTACCCCCTCTCTTCATGATCTGCTGAGATCACCCCTCACTCTGCTCCCTTGGGTTTTACCACATTTGATTAATTGATCCTTACATGGTTCCAGAAATATTTGAATTTGCCACCAGCTTCCCTCTGTGCATGTACAGGAAGTTGAACTGCCCAAAGATTTGTGACATTGATTACTTGAGCTCTGTTTGCTTCAGAACTGAGTCGCCTGTAAGAGAGACAGACAAAAAATCACACGGATGCTTACAGAGGGAAACCTCAAGTTAACTGTTAAGACCCGATTCCCCACTTTCAAAGAATATATTGAGCTGGGTTTAGCCAACATGCAAGAAATTTCTAACCACTTTAGTGGTGGAAAAGGAGGCAAGATCTCTATGCTCCAGTTCAACCCCTTGCTTATTTGTTTTGTATCTCAAAGACTTCTGATTAAGCAAGAATATCATCATTAATCAAAATAAAGGCAGAGGAGTCAGCTGGTCTGTACATTTAAAATGTACAGTGACTGTTACATATTAGCAGGGGGTTGGAGGCCAGTGGAATGAGATATATCTATTATCTTTCCCTAAGCTTCCCGGATTCTAGTGGCAAGGACAAAAAAGTTTATTGCCCAACCACATTCTTCTCTGAGCAGAAGTGAAGCACTTTTCAGTCTGTTCAGTTGCCACTAGGTGGCAGTGGGTTAAAGAGAACTGCTTAACCAGAGGCCCTAGAAGGACTTGAGTCTCCAGATCTCCAGTCACTGCTACAATTCATTGTTAAATGCTCCAGTCTGAACAGAGATAATCAAGGAGAAACAAGCTATGATCAACCCAAGTGGCAATATAAACGTTTCTTCCCAATATCGAATGTGCCTAATTTGAAGCCTAGACAACCTGACTGATGGCAACCAGCCAGTGAATGTGCTTGGAGAGGAGTAGCAAACGGAGACATTGCCCAGCGTCCACTGTTTCAGGGACTCTATCACTGTTCTCACGTCATGGGTTTCCTTGTTTCTTCTCAGAGTATGGTCAACCCCACCCAGACTCTTCCCAGCTGCTGGCTAAGGATTACCCCAGGGAAACTATCTTGAGGCCCCTATTTCTCAGCACTTGTCTCACTTTTGGAAACAATTCAGTTCTACCCAGTGTTGATGCCTGAGAGCCCGCTTGTAAGAAAGGTTACAGCTGTCTCGTGATTCCATGACCAGAATTGAGTCTCCATCCCAAGACCAAGCAAATTTGCTCCTGAGTCAAAGGAAAATTTATAATAAACACAGAAAAGTCTGTTGTTATAGGCTGGACTCTGGGGGCAGATGGGGTGGGTGGGCAGTGGTAGTCAGTCAAGGCCTTCCAAAGACCTTCTCCCCTCTACCTCAAGAAATAGTTTCTCAGCAGCCTATAGTGAAGAGGAATACAGAATGTGAAATAATAAATAGATAAGTCCTCCAAATGAATAACTACAGATAAGATTATAATAAAAAGCTTTATCTCATGCCTTTTTGCACAATGGCAACTTGTACCACATTTCACTCAGTCATGCTATGTGAAGGGGCAGAGGACAGATCAGGCAATAAAGAAATACTGTCATTTTTTAAGCATTTCAGCCCTGTACCAAACATACATGCAATACTTTATTCGAATACAACCACCATGAGCGAAAGATTTTATCCCTCTTCTGTATGTGAGGGAACTAAAAGTAACTTGCCAATATCTCTCTGCTAATCAATGGCAAATTTGGGAAATTATCTAGATCTGACTGACTCTCAAGTTTATTATTAGCCAGCTATACATCAAAAATACTAAATTTATCAGGCATTGACCAGGAAACTGACCAGAAACCAGAGAGCTGAGTTAAAATGTGGTTTGGTTATCTGCTTCAGGCATCTCTAGTGCCTTCTGATTCATACTGTTCTTTAGCTGGAAGTGGATCTGCGCACAGGGTTTCATGGCTTCCAAAGAAGATAAAGGTGGTGAGCCCCCCAGGGCAGTAGGTCCACTGTGGCTCTGGGAATAGTGGCTGTCAAGTGAGCCCCAGGAAGTATTTCATCGACCAGTACGTTTGGCCCTGGAAGGGTTATTGATCCAATAGTCTTGTTAAAAAGCAGATGGAGTGACTTAGTGGTCTTTCCCAGCTCTTCAGTATGCATTAGAACATCTGCTGTCCCTATCCTTCCAATTGTCTCCAACACTTGGGAAGAATGCTTTCTCTGGCCTTGACCGTAAATTCATCTTATTAAAGAAACTCTTGTCAAGGCTAAACTATGGATGTGCTAAAGCTACAGAAAAATAAAGATTACTTGAAGGCTTATAGTCTTTCTTCAGAGACCTGAAAAGGGGCACAAGCAGAAAGGTTTGGCAGGCTGTCTGTCCATCTTTTAGAATTTCCTTTCAACTTAAAAATGTGTTAATTTCCAGAATATAGCCAATCCTCGGAGGAGCTTGCTGTCCTAGGCTCTTATACTAGTTACTTCTGAGCCTCAATTTCCTGATCTCTAAATAGGAATGATACCACCCACCTCATAGCGTTGGTGACAGAAAATGCTTGGCCTGGACAGTAAGCACTTAATGTCATTTACACTGTGATGAGCTTGCTATGTGATGCCCAGCAGCATTCTTCATTTCCCTGTGCTTGCTTTCTATGTCCTGAGACCAGGCCTAGAAAACAAATGCGCAGAGCAGAATGGTGTTGTCATTCTTTTTTGTAGCATACAGGTGTGTGAAATATTATTCTCCCTGAGTTCTCTGTGCTCTCTTATTTGGCTTTCCCTGGGTTAAAACTTCAGAATATCATCAACTTTTCCACTGCTGGGAGAGCTGTGTGCTCCCCCAGGAATGACATTAGGCTCCACGGGACATTCATTAGTTGGGGTTACGAGAGGACCACAGGGCACTGGAATGGTAATTTCCTACATGGGACCCCAGTGACCCAGAGCGAGCTAGCTCAGCTGGTCTGAGCATGTGGCTAATGAGGGAAGGGTCATGGTTTCACTCCTGTGTGGGCCAATTAGTGTCACGTGGAAAAGCACGCTCCTGGGGCATCAGGCAGCAGCCTTACCTGTGTGTGTGGCACTGGTCACCAGGATGGCTCAGTGTGGCCATCATCACTATCAGAAACTCAACCCAAAGCTTACATCCTCTTTCTTTTTATTAGATAGCCCATTGTTTCCAAAATGTGAGTCATTTGGAGAGCACTTTCATGATTTTTGCCTTATCCTAGGCAGACTACTGCTTATTGATTCAATATTTTTCTATAAATTGACTCACTTTTTAGCTTACACTTATCACTACCATCAATGGCAGGTTGGAATATTTGCCCTAAATTGAAAGTACACAATGAAAGAAATACACAACTATTGAAATTAAAATGTTTGTCTTCAGGGGCGCCTGGGTGGCTCAGTCAGTGTCCAACTTAGACTCAGGTCATGATCTCGCAGTTCGTGATTTCGAGCCCCACCTTGGGCTTTATGCTGACAGCTCGGAGCCTGGAGCCTACTTAGGATTCTGTGTCTCTCTCTCTCTCTCTCTCTCTCTCTCTCTCTCTCTCCCTCTCTGCTCCTCCCTGCTCACACACTCTCTCTCTCAAAAATAAACATTAAAAAAAATTTTTTTTAATGTTAGTCTTCATACTATCTGCAAACACCTCCTGAGCCACAAGTGATCAAGTGTGTTAGTAAATGTTGCACTCTATAAGCTTTGTGTGTTTTATAATATACCCACTGTTCTGTAATAAAATGGTCACATCAGCAAAAACAATATTATATAAAGCAATTGCTTCAGTGGAAAGAGTTGGAATCAGTGACTGGGGAGTTTCACACTTGAAGTGATGAAATTATTCTTGCAGGAATTTCAACACCAAGGGTCTTTCTAAATGCCATAAATATATAGCTATAAAACCTCAACTCTGAACAAATCCAGGGTTTAATTTACATCTAGCTTTTGCTCAAAGTCATGGCTTTTGTTCGCACTCTCTACTGGCACTATCATTAACACTGTGCTTCTTACACATCCTTATCATTATCTCCTGTTGTATGATAAACAAAGCCCAAACATGCAAAGCAGATGTGTTGACTGCACAACATCTTTGTTCCCCTCCAGTCATGAGCCAGTTCACACTAATCTGCCTGGTGGGCCAGTCCCTTACAGAGATCAAATTATAACCAATAGTGGTGTTGGTAATAAAAATGTATTCCCTAATTAATTGAGCATGTTACGTCTAATCCAGTTATGAAAATGTGCACTGGAGGACAAATACACATAAAAACATACACACACACACACACACACACACGGCTCTTCAAATTTGAGAGCGGGCCTGGACACTTCCATTATTTGAGGCTCCCAATACATTTAAAAAAATGAAGAAATGTCAAAGCAAAGTTGTAAACTTTGTGATATATTTTTAAAGTTCTAGTTGAATGATAGACAACTTGATCAATCCTCTTTGCGTATCCGTGAGTGGCTGTGAAGCCTCATTTGGAAATGGAGCCACAAGTGTGTATGTGAGGTCTTGTGAATGTGAAGTCCAGAAGGTCTTCCCTCTCTGCCCCCCCATGTCCAGAGATGGGCCCTGACAGAAAAATGGACTTATAAAGGGATATGGATTCAAATATACCATGAGGCAGAGTGTAACATTTTAGCAGTGTGGAAACACCAAGTCGCTCAGGGTATATTTTTGCTCCTGTCTCCCTTACCTTGTGGTCTCTCGCTAAAGCCACTCCTGTTATTCAGTGCCGCTTGGGTTTCACACTTTTATAGCTTCCTCAGAATCCTTGGAAAGCCATTGATTGATAGCAAGAGGGCCAGGCCATCTTATAAGTGCCAGAAGACTTACTTAAATCAGAAAATCAAAATATTAAGAAGCAGGAATGCAGTTATAGTTTTCTTCCATTGCACATAGAGCAGATGAGTACTTTAACCGCAAGAACTACTTAATGACTGCACACACATGCACATGTACACATACCCACACACGGTACAGGGCAAGGAAATGGCTCCATGTCGTTAGCATTTACAAAGTTCTCATCGCATGATTCTTGCTGTAATAGTTAAGACTGTGTAATGGGGAATGTTGTGTGTGTATTTATGGAAAACAGTGCAAAAATAGTATTTACTTAAGAGTATCTGTTAGAATTCTGTTTGTATGACCTTGTTCTAAGATTGATGCATACTTGTGATCTTTGCCCGAAAGCAATTAGTTCATTTGGTATTCTGCGTGAGAAATCTTAGGCCTGTGTACAGACTCCTCCCTGCCCTTGCCAGGTCCAATTATTCCTCAGCGAGTCCTCTTACCCCTCCTTCTCCCTGGTCCCCAGAGTTCATCTGAGCACATCTGTTGCTCCATGAAAAGTGTTTTGGCAGAAACTGCCCTCTCCTGTGCTGGGAGTCATCTGTCCTCACTGGCTTGGAATTGTTTTTGCTTACTTTGTTTAAAAATATATCTGTACATACACATTTATATACCCTTATGTATAAATATATGTCATTTCATTTATTTGTTTACTTTTTAACATTTATTTATCCTTGACAGACAGAAAGAGGCAGAGCACGAGCAGGGGAGGGAGAGAGAGAGAGAGAGAGAGAGAGAGAGACACACACACACACACACACACACACACACACACACACAGAATCTGAAGCAGGCCCCAGGCTCTGAGCTGTTTGTTAGCACAGAGCCTGACACGGGGCCTGAACCCAAGAACTGCAAGACCATGACCCGAGCCAAAGTCGGACGGTCTACTGACTGAGCCACCCTGGTGCCCCTGTATGTGTCATTTTAATAGAGAGACCAACATTATGACATCAAACCAAAAGTAATTTAGATTCCAATTCCAAAATGGTTGGGAGAAACTGCTTTAATTAAAACCCTCACATGACAGAGGAAGAGCCTGGAAGGATTCAGCATGTTCCCTTCCAGCTCTCACTTCTACTTCAGTCCTTCCCAAATGTATCCCTCAGTGATCATACCTCAATCATACCAAATCTAGGTTCTTTTGCACTGAATGGGTATTCCAAATTTAATACTAACTCTTCAGGGGCACCTGGGTGGCTCAGTCAGTTAAGCGTCTGACTTCAGCTCAGGTCATGATCTCACAGTTAGTGAGTTCGAGCTCCGCATTGGGCTCTCTGCTGTCAGCACAGAGCCCACTTCAGGTCCTCTGTCTCCCTCTCTCTCTGCCCCTCTTCTGCTTGTTCTCTCTCTCTCTCTCTCAAAAATAAATAAAAATAAATTTAAAAATTCTAACCATTCATATTGAAAAGTATTGGCAAGGACCTAGTAGATCTATTTTAGGTCACAGAGATCTTCTTACCAGAAAGTAACATACCCAGGAACACATCCTGCACAGGACTGCCCCAATGGTAAGCCATGACATCTTGAGTAATATAACTGATGCCTCAGTTCTTGGGGCAGCTGCAACCTCTGGGCCAGTCGCCTCCAGCCAGAAGCATCAACAGCTTCATCAGGGACCCTCGAGAGTGGCTGAATGGAACAAAGTATAAAGGTATGACCCATTGTCATGTGAACTTTGAACCCCATGAGCCTGATGATATCCAGATTGTTATGCTCTGTGTTAAGAAGCTGAATACAGAAGCTAAAAAGTTGCTTCATAACTCAAAAGCCAGTGGTGACAAATGCCATTGCCACAAGGTAGCTACTATTGGAGGAGTTTGTATTCCCGGTACCCCAGATGCCAACACCAGCTACATAATTTGCAGGGCCTAGTGCAAAATGAAAATGCAGGGCTACTTGCTCAAAACTCATTTCACGATGCCAACAACAGAGCATTAAACCAAGAAAAGGCTCCTTCTAAGTGTGGGGTCCTGTATGACAGCACAGGTTGCACACCCATGAAGCTGGCCCTGCAGGAAGCACAGCACCAGGCCAAACTGGAGCCAGTCACAAGTTCAACAGGGGTGGGGAGAGGGGCAAGGAAGTTCTTGGCAGGCGCAGCGCTGAATCTGTCTTCACAGATATTGGATTCTTCCCTCTGTGACTGACATGCCCTTTCAGAGGTGTCCAAGCTGGCTGTGCTTAGTAACTACTATAACTATGCATGAGTGGCCTATGAATTAAAGCATTTTTATTATTTTGAAATAATTTTGTTTGAGAAAGCTCCCAAAGACCTGAAATCCAGTCACACAATCTCAAGGAATTTCAGTAGTGCAATTATCAATGAAAGAAAAAGAACTGTTAGATCCTTTAAATAAGGCCCAAATGTTATAAAATTTGAAATGGCTTCAAAAAATGTTTTACTTTCTTGGTATTACTAATTTGTGTGAACAAAGTTTATCGTTAGTGACGACTATCAAGAATTTGAAGAGACCATGATTAAAAAGTCTTGACTGTATTAAAAGTCTTCATCAGGAGTTGCTATTTGAAGCATAAAATCTGATATTAAAAAAGCTATATTTATAAAAATCAAATGCTAATTTCTCATTAAAAATTAAAGAAATTATTTTTTGGAAATTTTACACAAATTCAGTATGTAACATCTTTCCTAAATTTTGAATTTTATTTTCTTATAATTATATAATATTAAAGAAAGACTAATGGAGGTTTTTGCCAAGACCCATATATAGATGCCCCAAGTTCCTTCCAGTTTACTACAGTGTGTATCTTAAAATATCATCATTTTCTATGTGTATTACAAAGGAAAAATGTTGAAAGCACCAATATAGCCAGCAGCTCTCTCAAGGAGTCAGAAGCAACTCATCTGTTTTCACCTACTAATGGTGGCAGAGGCTATCAGGCTTTGACTTGGGAAGTCAAGGCACGACTGAAAGAATTCGACCATGATGACAATTAGTAGTATTTTACAGAGCTGTTGAAATTATTACATGAGATACTGCATGCAAAGTGCTTAGAGAAATGTCCAGAACATGGGAAATACTCAATGGATGGCAATTCCTATCACCTGGCAACTTGGATAACTAATAAGTTGACACATTCTTCTGAATCTTGTCCACAATGCTTCAGCTCTATTCTTTACTTTCCATTCCTCCTGTTCCATCCCATTATAACTTAGTGTTTTTCACTGCTCATCTGGACAATTACACTAGCATTTTAATTTACCTTTCAATTTCCAGTGTCTTCATTTTTGACCTGTCTGGTTCGATTAAGATGCTTTAGGTGGCAAGTAACAGAATATCCAACTGAAACTTATTCTTTCATATAGTAAGACACCCAAAATTTCCAGAGTTGGTTCAGAAACTCAATATCAGATCTTTCAGGTTTAGGGAGTGTGTGTGTGTGTGTGTGTGTAGTGTAGTGTTTTGGTGGTTTTGCCTTCCCCCTCATGGTCTCAATATGGCTACTATAGTGCTAAGAATTACCTTCACTAATGATGATATACAAAAGAATGGAAGGAAAGAGTTCTTGTGTGTCTCTTTTTATCAGAGAGGAAGATTCTTCCAGAAATCCTCTTAGAGTTCCTCAGGACACATCCACCATAAACCAATACACAGGCAAAGGGCAATGGAATTACAATAATTGGTTTAGACTTTTCATCACTTATCCCTGGACCTGGGCCTACATTCCCTAAGCATAGTACTAGTTCTATAGCCAAAGAGAACTGGGATTCTGATAGCCAGGAAAGAACAAAGGCTCTTGGGTAAACAACCAACAATGTCAGTCAGTCCTACCTACACACTACCGGTGATTCATCAGGCATTTCCTGCTTGGACAAGAGTTCTCAGCCTGCTGGGTGAAGTCCCTGTCTCTTCACGTGGAAATAAATGCTTGGTCCCTAATCTAGTAGAGGAGTTCAGATTTCATGAGCAAAATCCTCTTGGAGCATCATACTTTTCCTTCATAGCCCGTTATCACCTTTTGTAATTATATATGAATTTAGGGAAGTGCATGACTAGTGTCTCTAGTCCGTAAATTCCATTAGGACCGTGTCTGTTTTGCTCACCATTATACTCAATACTTAACACAGTTCTTGGACACAGTGGGTATTCATAAATATTTGTTGAGTGAATGTCTATACTTGTCAAAGCGAGCAAGCAGAAACTTCAATAGTTAGATATTTAATCTGGCAAAAGCAGGTTTCTATGTAGCTATCAAAAGAGGTTGAAAGAATTTGGTACCTTAACATCACCAACATTTTGTTAAAGGACTAATTGCCAAGCCCTGTGTGCACTTGGGAACATTAGTAATTCTGTAGCTATGCAAATTAAAACAGTGATGTATGATTTATAGCTTTAATAACATTCTGAAGGCTCTTAAATTTTAATCACTTGCAACATCCTTTTTAATATTCAATTACTTTATTAACTAATTAGGTCACTTGCTGAAAAAGCACATAAGGCTGGTGCTATTTTAATATCAGCTGAGCCTCACAAAATACCTTTGAAATGGTGCAAATGGTTTATTTATTTTAAACAGATCATTAAGATGCTATAATTAATAAACCAATTACCAAAAAAGGCCTGATAGTGATAGATGCACAAGTACAATAGCAGTGTCCGATGGATTAGTCATTTTTATACACATATATCAAGGGGAAAAACTTAAATGAAACCCCATTGTAAAAAGTGCTTTCCTAAATAATTAATTTGTGCAATGACTGATAACCCTATCACGGCAAACCTAACTTGAGGCTTGTTCATTACATAAACCTGTAATGTGTACTTTCATTTCATCTAATGACACTCCGGATGGAAAATCCACAGCATGCTAAACTTGGTGTTCCTTATTTAGTTACAAGGGCCTTAATTCACAGATGAAGCTGGACACTTCATGACTTATCAGTGCATTGGTGTGAGCCAAGCTTCCCAGAGGAGAATCAGAAGGAGACACAGGATCGGCAGCATCCCTGCTTATTGATTTCTCAGCACCGTGTTAAGGTCTTCAAAGCAAACAATGTGAACAAAGAAAGCTGAGGCCAAACCCGTGGGGATTTTTCACCCGATATTCTCAAAGGAGATCGCATCATAGCACTAAGCCTGCATGGCTAATACACAGATATGTTGGGACTGTGGCTGGGGATGCAGCTCTCAGGCTCAGAATAGAATTTTATTTCTGGGATCAGGAGAATGATCCTGAAGAAGCAAGAGGAACCAAATCATTTTGCTGGGCTGGGAAAGAACACTGTCAGATCCTAGAGGCCTGGTAATTTTTTTTTTTTTTTTGGCTACCAACCAACAATTTAATAATAAACATAATAACCACCATTTACTAAGTGCTTACTATCTAGTGAGTAGACATGTATTGAATGCCTGTATCATCCTCCCGGATATTTCAGGGTATCTGTTTCATCAATACTTATTTACTGAGCACCTTCTAGAAGCAGGCACTGTTCTAGGCACCAGAGATACTGGGACAAACAAGGACAGACAAGTTTCCTGCTCTCATGGTGTTTACATTCTACTGGGGAATCGAGGCAAGACACATGATTCCCAAGGAAACAAAATAGTAACAACTTCAGACAAGGTAGAGTGCCATGAGAAAACTTAAACGGGAGACTGGGAGGGTGACAGCAAGGCGTTTCAGAGGAAAGCAGCATTTGCAAATGGACAGGAGGGTCTTGAACAACCTAAGAGTTTGTTCTTCCTCCAGTGTCACCAGTTATTTTCTGTTTAGTGTCCTTTCTAAGGTAATGGGGGTAAGTGGAGAAGGCAATAAGGGAGGGGGGCGGCAGGGTGGGGGTGAGAGTGGCAGGTAGGAGAGATGGAAGAAAAACACAAGATGGCATTACTATGTTGCCAGCATTATCATTATCATTCTTTGCAAGGGCAGGCACTTTTCTGTAGTCTGCCTCCAATATGAACTTGTGTGGATCCTGCCGTTGGTTACGTGTGCTGGTAGGTGGTGAAAAACTGCAGAGAGCTGTTTCTCGTCCCTGTCTTCTTCCTGCCACTGTCATGCTCTGCAAGTGATTACGGCTCTAGTTTATGTACTACCACTCTGTTTTAGCACCTTCATGATGTGTTGATGGAACTTTAAAATATTCATACATTTCCACATTGTCCCAGGGATGTTAGGTTCTTTGGGAAGAGCAACCTAGCCCAAACAACAAATCTGATGTAGACTACTGCTCAAAACTGTGAGAAAAAATATCATTCTGCCTGGGTCGCTAAGGAAAAACATCAGAAAAATTCCCCATAATCTCTGTCAATTGTGAACTAAATAGTATTCCATCAAAGTGTGCCCCTCTCCTTTCCAGGGCCCTTGGGACTTTTTATCACACCCATGGGGACCAATGTATATCCAATTCCCAGCACTAACTGAATGATCTCTGAGAGGTATGTTAAAAACATCCTTTTAGAATGAGATAAGAAAAGGTTAATTATAAGCAGACCCCTATATAATGAATAACTACTTTGGTGGATGAAGCTCTTCCCCCCTTCACTGGCCCAAAATAGACCCTACTCCTGAGTGTATGCGAAAAGAGCATGCTAGTGATACTTTAGTATTGAAGAGGAGAAGAGCTGTGAGCTTCGCAGTGAACCTCGACAAGAAAAAGCTAGTTCTGTGCATCTTTCATGTCCTGGAAGCATACTAGACTAGAGGACCTTTTCAAAGTGTTCACAAAAGTCCCCATTTCTCACTCTTGTGGCTTTCCCAACAGTTCAACATAAACTATTCTTACCCAAATTTTGTTCTATTTATTCACTAGCATTGTAACAGCATTGTAATCTGTACATTGTCTTTGCAACTGTTTCTGACACACTGAGTTTTAAATAAATCTTTGCTAAGAAAATGAATTACTGTAAACTGTTTTTACAGAAAAATAAATTCTGAGTTATAAATGAAGAGTAAGAAAATCTGGGAACATAGTCCATTTGTGGCCTGGGTCTTCTTTCCTTTTTTTAAATTTGAACTGGAAGAAGATGGTTGGGTTTTGAGATTTCCAAAGGGCTGTAAAAATGATCCTTCACATGTGAGGGTGACCTCTTGGACACACTTCTTTTCCTCCAGAGTGGGTTCTTCAGAGTCTCCTGTCTTCCTCAGGGATAGAGTAAGAGAGAGCAAATGTGCCTAGCACAACAGACTGCGACCGAACTAATAGTGCCTGGCCTGGGGCTCTCAATTCTCTCCTCATGTATGGTAGTGATCAAATTTTTCTGACTGAACATCCAATTTATAAAATGGTGTTTAGTGTCCAATCCCTTAAAGTATATACTTATAAAATAGATATCTGTTCTATCAGTGTGCATTGATCATTAGTAAAATTTATTTTCCTATATTTTAGATAAAATCAATACAAATAGATAGAAAATAGATATCTTATCCTTGTCATGCCATGGCAAATCCTCTGGCATTCTCCCAGGGCCTGTGTAAACCTTCTCTTGATGACCACCACGGTGAGCAATTGAGGTAACTTAAGATAGCCGTGGTTTCTTGCAGAAACATGTCCCAGTTGATGGGGAACAGACCTACTACTAGGAGCATCTTAAGAGCATATTAAGAGTTAGAGTCTTACATATGAATATAAATGGAAAATGCATTAAACAGGGGCACCTGAGTGGCTCAGTTGGTTAAATGACTGACGTTGGCTCAGGTCATGATCTCACAGTCCGTGAGATCAAGCCCTACACTGGGCTCTGTGCTGACAGGGAGGAGCCCACTTGGGATTATCTCTCTCCCTTTCTGTCCCCATCCTCACCCCCCTGTTCATGCTCTATGTCTCTATCTCAAAATAAATAAATAAACAAAAAAAGGGAAAAAAAAGCGCATTAAACAAAACATTCTGGCCTTTGACCTTCTGTGGATCTTCTCTGGAGATCACAGGTCAAAGCATTCAAAGAGAGGTTCAATCATGTCATATACAAGTGTTTCCCCAAGTTCTGCCCTTCCCATATTACTCTTTGCCTCATCATAGTACTGTAGTATTGTTACTTTAGAAATATTTTCTTTAAATTTTCTCATTTTCACTTAAATTATTATATTCAAAAGATTCTTTATAGCACTACCATAAATGGAATGTCAACTTCACTTGCCATAAATTGAAAGAAATAAAAAATTTATCTGTGAATTATTTAAAAACCACAATGAGACATCACCTCACACCTGTTAGAATGGCTGTCATCAAACAGACAAGAGATGAGCCTGAGCCTGAGCCTCAAGACCTTGAGGTGACAGTGACTGCACCAGCGACTCCAAGCAGGAGGAGGAAATGGGCAAGGGGAAGTCCAAGTGACGTCGATTTTCCTCTGAAATTGTCGCAGAAGGGAAAAGGAAAAATCCTTCATCTTCTGAGTTCCATTAGATAACCAAGATGTTAAATGGAAAACCAGAGGTTGATCATGTTCAGTCACCACTGTCCAAACTCAGAAGGGACTTCCCTTTGCAAGGGGAAAATAAAAACTAATTTATTTTAATTTAAAAAAAAAACAAAAACAAAAACAAAAAAGACAAGAGGTAAATGTTGGTGGGAATATAAATTGGTACAGTCACTATGGAAAACAGTATGGAGATCCCTCAACAAATTAAAAATAGAATTATCATATGATCCAGCAATTCCACTTCTGGGTATGCATCCATAAGAAATGAAGACAAGATATTGAAAAGATATCTTCACTCCCAGGTTCATTGCACCATTCTTCACAATAGCCAAGATTGGGAAACAACTTATGTGTCTGTCAATGGATGAATGGATAAAGAATATGGGGTGTATGTATATCCTATGGAATATTATTCAACCACGACAGTGAAGGAAATATTTCTACTTGTGACAACATAGATACACCTTGAGAACTAAGTGAAATAAGCTAGACAGTGGAAGACAAATGCAGCATGTTATCACCTATATGTGGAATTTTTTAAAAAGTTAAACTGAGAAACAACGAGGAGAAAAGTGGTTGTCAGGAGGTGGGGGTGAGGGAAATAGGGAGAGATTGGTAAAAGGATACAAACTTTCAGTTATAAGATGAATAAGGTCTGAGGATCTCATGTAAAACATGGTGACTGTAGTTGATGGATAACACTTGTATAATTGAAAGTTGCTAAGAGAGAACATAAATGGTCTCACAAAAAAAGAAAGAAAGAAAGAAAGAAAGAAAGAAAGAAAGAAAGAAAGAAAGAAAAGAAGAAAAAGAAAAAAAAGAAAAGAAAGAAGTATGTGTGGGGATGGATGTGTTAATGAGCTAGATGGTGGGGGGGGGGAATCTTTTGCAATATATATGAATATATCAAATGACCACAATGTACACTTTAAATATCTTACAATTTTATTTGTCAAATATACTTCAATAAAACTGAAAAATAGCCTTTAAAAATGTCCCCCCCCCAAATTCTTCCATATGCTCCCCAAAATCACCAAATCAACCCAAACAAGCAAAAAACCCAAAGCACCACACATTGGGAACTATTGCCTTAAGTTATTTAAAAATTAATACAATACTTGCTGGATCTTCCTTTCATAGTTGTCTTGACATGGCTGTCTTGACACCTGTAATCAAGCAACAGATTATATCATCAGCTCCATCACATACTTTCCTTTTCCATTGAGAGGCCATAAAATTTACGAAGTGCAGCCCTCTCTGCCAGGGCTCCTGGGCTTGGAGTCTAGCTCTCCCATTGATGGACCTGCTGAGTGAAGCAGGGCCTCTGTTTCCCCACCCCACCCCCCATCCATGGATCAGAATCACCGAGAAGTCAATATTATTCTTAGTTTTGTCAAATGCCCATGGTTCTTTTCCCATGTCACAGATTTGTTTTGTGTTAAGAAAAATGACCTAATTTGGTGTTGGTGGCAGTAAATATTTGAGAAGTTACTTTTATATTTTCTGGAAATATTTAGTTTCAGTTTTTCTCCTGATTCTCTCAACAAAGTTATAGGACTGCCATTTCTCGTTCTGGAAAAGGAAGCTAACACACTGGCCTAGTGTAACTGAAGCATGGTGGACAGAAAGAGTCCTGAGTCCTGTACTTTTCTCTTCCTTCCTTCCTTCCTTGGAAAAAGTGTGCTGCATGATGAAAGACTAACCAATCTGTGTAACACCCAGACAGGCATGACTTCTGACAGCCAGTCCTAGTTCACCAGATGTGTCCCATGCACTGTGATGGGTCATGTCAGCAGGGCCTGTAGCTCCACAAGCTTTCTGTCAAGATTCGAGCACAATTCAAGGCAGCGTGTGGTAAGCGTGCCCTTGGAGCACAGATGGAAGGGGCCACACTCCACGCCTTCAGCAGGTTGGTTAACAGCATGGAGTTAGAGGGACTGGATGCCTGTTCCTTCCACCCTGCAGAGCCCTAGTTTGCTCCTAATCTGTAAAATGGGGCCTACACTGTGGCTTATTATGCCATTTCAGTAACAGTCGAAATAATGTAGGCTCCTCTGTGGCCCCTTCTTCATTTTCATTTGTCCCAGAGGTGATGCTGGGGGACCTGAGTCTGCGGTTTCCTTGAGTGGGTTCAGTTTCCACCTGCCTCTCAAAATGTGGACTTCAAGTGCATCCTGGTGTTTTCATATCCAGCGCCATGCAATTATACTCCAATTAGGTATATTTTATGTTGTACACAACTCTGTATGTATACATCTATGTTGTGTATGATCCTGTACATAACACCATATGCAATTTAAAAGATTTTCAAGAGCAATTCTGACCTTACCCCATATCTGCTATATTCCTGCTTCTACAATCAAACCCCAAGGGAAGCTGTAACTTCACTGGAATACCAGCTCACAGATCATCATGAGACTTCGATGGGAGAATGTACATAAACTTCTTTAGCATAGTGCCTGGCACAGTGCTGATAATGAAAGTTAATATAACCATGATAATTAGGGTACTATTATTGTTTTCCATCTAGGGTGGAAACTATCAGCTGTAAGAGCCTACTCTATGGTTATTATGAATATAATTATCCTAGGAAAGAGAGACAGAGAGAGATCACTTCTCCTGGGGTTACTCACTCTTCACAGAGAAGAATGGGCATTTCAGATAACAGCCCTGGGTCCAGGTGAAGGCCTCCAGGGGCCTGGTGCCAGGACTGGCCTGGCACAGTGTTAGGGGGAAAGAAACAGGAGCCGAGTATGCCAGCACTGGGAAATGGTTTCCTTTTGTCTCCACATGAGAGAGGACCAAGCATAAAAGTCTGAAAGGGTAGCCCGTGGTTAGATGGCCCTGAATACCTGGACTTGACTCAACCAGGAATGGGGAGCCATCGGTGGTATATGAACCAAGGAGAGACGAACAAGACATTTGAAGTGAAGAAGAGGCTAGGAACATGGAAACCAATTAGGAGGCTGTTACAAGACATTTGTGAGAAGTCGTTCTGAGCTCAAACAAAAGTGGTGGCCAAGGAATGGAAAAGACACTAGCTGATTTAGAGCAATGATAATCCTGTATGGTCTCAGAGCAGATCTCGGATATTTTATTGTTCTTTTTTGCTACAGTTATTTATTCCATCTTTTTGAAAGTTTTTACCATTCAACAACAAATTTTAAAAATCCCTTTCAAGTATAAAACATGGAATTCTGAAGCTATAACTAATGGGAATTTCAATAATGACTTACCATTACTGAAGGATTTTATGAACCAGAGCATTGATGGCTGAATCCTAAGAAAGCAACTGTTATGGGAAGCCCATGGAAAAATCCTCAATGTGGGGTCTGGGACCCACCCACACTTGTTTTAGAACAATCAAAATCTACACCCTTGACAGAGAAAAACACCATCACCTAAGACTGCACTCCCGAATGAAATGAACTGAAACTATCATCTGCCCCAAATAGCTTTGAACTGTGGTGAGGTGAAGGAAAAAAAGAAGAATTGAATAATAAAAGGAGACTGTCTTACAAATACGTTATGAGAGACGAATAAATACTACTATTTACATCACTTGAGTTTAAGCCATTTATTGGCTGGTAACTAAGAAATGCATATCTATGTATATACAGGATGCATCATGAGTTTTTAAAGGAATTTTTTTCTTAAGAAAAGTTTGTTTTGTTATTGTACTTGGACTGAAAATGTTACAGTATTGTATCTGCCTGATAGTATCTGCCTGAGTATGGCACTGGAATTCTTTCAAATATCTCCCCGCCTGCTCAGAGTTAGAGAATAATTACTGCATATCCAAATATGACTTCCTACTAGATATACTGTGGTATAGGATATTGTCATATTTACATGACCAATACAACCTGTCCTTCTCTACCAAACCACTTTCCTCTGTCACTGAACAAACCCATCGTTTGAAGCTTATGGTGTTTACTTGGCTTTCCACTTGTTATATGAACATATTAGATGGGTTGGTAGTTGTGGTGGTAATTTTTATATAGATTTGGGGGGAACTGGATCTTACATTCCCATGAATAAGGTGATAGTCTCTGTGTAGGAATTCAGGGTGACATTTTATTTAGTAAAGGAGTCACTCCCACAACTGGGAGATAATAGGGTTTTACATATGTTTTTGATGCTATGGGATTAAAAAAAAACACTGTAATTTGGGGCGCCTGGGTGGCTCGTTAGGTTGAGTGTTCAGCTGTTGATCCTGGCTCAGGTCATGATCTCACAGTTCGTGGGATCAAGCCCCGTGTTGGACTCTGTGCTGACAGCCCAGAGCCTGCTTGGGATTCTCTCTCTCCCTCTCTCTCTCTGCCTCTCTCAAGATAAATAAGTAAACCTAAAAAAAACAAAACAAAAAAAAAAACCCATAATTCTCAGCTTTTGATAGAACATCACATTTGTGATGTTATAGGGAATGGGTGGGGCTTAATTCACCCCCTCACCTTTTTTAAAAAACTTATTCCCATGGTGTGCATTTTCGTACATTTTCCAGGCTTGAAATTAGAAAACAAAATAATAAAAAGAATAAACTTCAAGGTCGTATTGGTTTTTTTCTTCAAAAGGGCCAAGGGGGAGAAAATGGAATCTGATCAAAGGCCTTGTGTCAAGGAAAAAAGCAGCAATCCAAAATGAGCCAAATGGCACTTCCTCAAAAATTAAACATAGAATCACCACATGATCCAGCCATTCCGCTTCCAGATATATGCCCCAAAGACTTGAAAGCAGGGATTTGAATAGATATTTGTGCACTCATGTTTATAGCAGCATTATTTATAATGACCAAAAGGTGGAAACAGTGTAAGTGTCCAACAGATGGACGGATAAACCAAACGTGGTGTTGTATATACAAGGGAATATTTTTCAGCCTTAAAAGGAATGAAATTCTGACATATTCTATGACATAGACGAACCATGAGACGTACTAACTGGAATAAGCCAGACACAAAGGAAAAATACTGTATCATGGCACTTTGTGAGGTATCTAGAGTAATCAAACTCATAGTAAAATGGTTGCTGCCAGGGGCTGAGGGGAGTGGGAAATGGGGGTGGGGGGCAGTTAGTGTTTCATGGGTACAGAGTTTCAGGTAGGGAAGATGGAAAGTTCTAGAGATGGATAGTGATAATGGCTGCACAAAAATGTGATTTACATTATACCACTGAAAAATACACTTAAAATGTTTAAAATGGTAAATTTTTTATTCTACCACACTTACACACATAAATTTATATTATACACATAAAATCTGTATATTTTACCACAATTTAAAGAGATGATATAAAATAGAAAAGGTAGCTGAATTTATAAGAATTAAGCTTCCAGGGGTGCCTGGATGGCTCAGTTAGTTGAGAGTCTGACTTCAGTTTAGGTCATGATCCACGGTTTATGAGCTCGAGCTCTGTGTCGGGTTCCTGCAGAGCCTGCTTCGGATCTGCTGTCCCCCTCTCTCTCGGCCTTTCCATCTGGTTTTCTTTCTCTCTCTTCAAAAGAAATAAATAGAGTTAAAAAAAATAAAAATTTTGGGGCACCTGGGTGGCTTAGTCGGTTAGGTGTCTGACTTCAGCTCAGGACACGATCTCGTGGTTTGTGAGTTTGAGCTCTGTGGCAGGCTCTGTGCTGACAGCTCAGGGCCGGGAGCCTGCTTCGGATTCTGTGTCTCCCTCTCTCTCTCTCTCTGCGCCTCCCCCACTTGAACTCTGTCTCTCAAAAATAAACATTAAAGCAATTTAAAAAAAGAATTAAACTGCCAGCCTTTCTCCTTGCCCATTATTAATATTACCCCAAAACATATACGTGAGCACTTTGATGAGAATAGAGTGATGAGTATGTTTGGCTGTGAAAATGCTCTTCTAGGTATAATCTCTCCTTCACCTGGATAACCTCAATCAAGACTTCTATGAATATGTCCCTCAGGAAATCTCAGCCACTAAACTGGGCAAGTGTGGTCCTAATCACAGAACTGTTAGGTTGGTGTACCACTTACTTTAGGGTCTCATTGAGACCAGTTATCAAGGCCTGAACTGTCGCCTGCACTGGGGTGAGGGGTTCCCTCAGGAGGACCCAACAACTCCCAAGTTACCTACAGATACATAGAAGTTTTGTTGTAAACATTTTCCAATTCACTGGAAGCCCGTCTTGCACCACTTTGATCCTGATATTAACTGCCTTTCTTACCTGGAGGTGACGCCTTTGTTTTAAAGTGTCTTGGCAAATGTGTGGTTTAGCTGAACAAAACGGAAGGGATTTTTGAAACACAGACGTTGTCAGCCTCAAACCAGGCAATCAGGAGCAAAAAGTTGTACATCAGAAACGTGGCCACCAGTTTGGGAAGAGTGTTAGCCCAAGTGCAGAGCTACAAAGACACAAGCAGCTAACAGTTGATTGTTAACCTCCCAAACTCGATTCAATGTGACAGTGACAGTTCACAGCACATTGCATCCAATCTCATTTGAAGCTGACAAAGATTGTTTCTGCTTTACATCTATTGGTTTATTAATGGTCTACAGCCTCTTAAGTAGATGCATATTCATTAGGTAGCCAGCTGTTAGGAGGTTCCCAGATGTCGAATGTAACTCTGTCTTGGAACGTTTTTTTTCCTTATCATGAAACAAAGTAATTGAGGCCTTATTAAAGAACCAGTTAATTACTAAAGCGGTACCTTATGGCACCCCTTTTATCATTCAAATCTGAGAACTCTTGGGACATCTAAAAAATTTGGTGAAGAGAGTATTTAAGAGCCAACCTTTATTATATATTTATATAGAGAGATTGTGTGTGGAGACATACATACACACGCTTCTCTGTTGGAGGAATTAAAAGTATGTGAAGAGTTCTTAAAAACTGAAAAATTTTCAGCTACAGTATCCTTTCTTTGGTTCATCACGGGAATTAGGTCCAAAAGACAGCACTGATAAAGCCAGTATGTTAATTAAAATTCAGGGCACTTTGATTTTCTTTTATTTAATCTTATCACTTTCCTGTGAAAGATAACTTGAAAAATGTTTTTTTCAACCACTCAACCATCTCAGCTTAGTGTAACTTATGTCTCAAACTTCATTTGATATTTTTCATTAAAGTTAGTATTTTGGGGGTAGCATCGGGGTTGGCTTAGTCGGTTAAGCGTCCGGCTTCGACTCAGGTCATGATCTCCCGGTTCATGAGTTTGAGGCCTGCATTGGGCTCTGTGCTGACAGCTCGGAGCCTGGAGCCTGCTTCAGATTCTGCGTCTCCCTCTCTCTCTGCCCCTCTCCCACTCATGCTATCTCTCTCTCAAAAACAAATAAACACTGAAAAAAAAAAGTATTTTTTCCCTATCAAAAATAATTCAACTATTGGCAAACTAGTTTTCAAATTGCCACGTATTTCTAACTGCCCTTTAAAAAATGAAACCTAAAAAAAAAATAAACTTGAGAAATATAAAAAAGTAAGTAAATAAAAACCTTATTCTAAAGATGTCAATTCAAATATTCCCTTAAGAACACCTTAAATCTAGAAATTCCATTTGTACTTTCATTTGATAGCTGAGCATCTCAATTCTATTTCTCAAACGCAAGAATCACAGGAGCAAATAAAAAATTGCAAAGAGCACACAATCTTTAAAAGGCATTGCTGTGCACTTTTTGAAATGGATTCCTTAAACAAGCAATCCAAGGCCATCTGCCTTTCCAGCAGCTTGCTCTTAACATATCTTTTGAGCCCTTGAGGTGCCTTCACATTATACTCCAAACCTGCTGGAATTTTCTGCTTCCGATGTGGCTAATGTCTTACCCTAAGTTACATCACCATTTCTACAAAACAAACAAAAGGTTCACTCTTCAGAAGAGATCAGTTTTTATTTGTTCTGTGGCTCATCTCCTGCTGGTGACCTTTAGAAAATGCAACAAGATTTCATAACCATTCAGTGCTTACTTAAAAAAAAAGTATCATTTAACAAGTATCTACTGGCTACTCTGTGTAGAGCGTGACAAGACACCTGGTCAACATGGTCAGAGATCAGGGATATGCGAGAAAAACCTGATAATTTATCTGAATGGCATGTACAATCTTTAAATTAAGAGGTCTGAAATATTATAGAGGAGAAATGAGGGATAGTGGTATAAAACTGGATTTGGATTCTGAGGATCTGTGCTAGGAGACATGGTTTCACTAACTATACTTGGCCTTCTGGGAGCTGGTTTCCTCATCTACAACAAGGGGCTAATAACTGTCTTACCTTCTCAGCTTAGGGTAATTGTGAACATCAGGGAGGAAATGAGTGTGAATCCACTCTGTAAACTATAATAGGCAAATGGGTGTTGTTACTTCTTGAAGTATTCGGTTTGTATTTATAAATGCCCCCTTTGTATCTTTCACATATGTGTCAACAATTGATATATTTCAAGTTCAACAGTAAACATTGCCACACAATTTTCCACTCAAGTGTTTTACAGCCCAAGGCAAGTTTTTCCAAGTGAGCTCTGTGAAAACAATGGCAATGAAAGCACATGGGACCTTCAGAATACACCATCCTTGGTGGTCATAATCCCCTGAGGAACTTTCGAGGAGAGTGGAGTAATTACGTACCTCAGCCTTCTAAACCTCAACGATTACCAAGTCCTTGCCGATCTCCTCAGCTTTCCTGTTTCATTGAGCTCCAGCCACACCCACTAAGCTTCTGATGGTTCTTTTTCCACTTGGAGGCTTTCCATGTGGGCTTCATCGTTCTTCTGATCTCTATATAAAAGCTCCCTTCTCAGAGAGGCCTTCCTGAGTTACCCTACCTAAATTAGGCCTCCCGTATTTTTTTTTTAAGTTTATTTACTTTGAGAGAGAGAGAGAGGTCGCTGGGGAGGGACAGAGAGAGGGTGAGAGAAAGAGAATCCAAGCAGGCTCCACACTGCCAGCCTGGAGCCTGATGTGGGGCTCGATCATGAACGGTGAGATCATGACCTGAGCTGAAATCCAGAGTTGGACACTTAACTGACTGAGCCACCCAGGCTCCTCTCTCCTATTTTTGGCGTAACAGCCACTTAACTATCTCTTTCAGAACACTTAAACATGCACACACTTCCATAGAGTCCTAGCTACGAGGGTTTGGACTTTCTGCATTTTTATGATGACTGTTTTGGTATTGTTCCTTTTGATTTAATTGTTGATAATTGAGAAGTGAAAATATCATGAAAAATAGGAATGTTGGGGCCCAGTCTACTACCTAATGTTTGGGCTGCCTTTTAGAAAATAGGGTTTAATAAAAGGGGTTTATAAGTCACCAGACACAAAACATCACCTCTTCAACACTTCACTAACAGAAGCTGATTCTGTGCCCATTACACACTAATTTCCAAAATGAAGCTCTTCTGGGGTGAGAAGGAGTCCTGCTTAGGATTTCCTTCCTCTTTCCATGGCAAAACTCTGACAGACTTACTAAATGAAGTCTGACCTTGCTGATCAGTTACTGAAAATTGACCGTCTCCATTTTGGGGACCCTGCATAACAATCTTTTTAAAGCTACTTTTGACCAGTTTCGGATGAACCTGTTCCATATCTACCAGAGGGAGGTCATTGTTCCATAGGTTGTGAGAATGAGGGGGAGTTGATGTACATCGGGTGAAGGTGCCCAGCCCAGAACTTGGTCCTGCCATTCCATGAATGGATGGAAACCTTGCCAGATTCCTCCAATTTCAGGGATCAAAATTCATCTAGGTTCATAAGGAATACCGTGAATGTGCCTGCACTACCTCTATAGCCACATGCTTCCTTGAGATATTTGGTAGAGAACACAGTATACGAAGCTGCCAGGCTGCCTTGCCAACAAGTCATAGGTCTTCAGGTTTGAGCCATTTTGCTCTCTCTTCTCAAGGGACAGAAAGAGACGTTTGAAAGTTTCACAACTCATCAAACACTCAGCACCCAGTCGCTCAGTGTAATTTCTTTTAAAAAATCAAAATGGATAAGAAACTTCTTCATATTATAGAATCTAGGAAATGTGCACTAGGTATCAGAAAATAATCTCGAAAACTGAGCAAACATGATGCCACAAACTTCTAGTATTGGGTATCCAGAGAGTAATTTCATGTGGCAGTCATTTTGCTGGTGACTGAGTGAAAGGCAAAACTAAATGCTTTGTACCTCAAGCAGATCACCTTATAAACAGAATAAATCAAACAGAGTTACCATGAAATAATCTTATTTGTTCTCAATACTATAGTGGGGAGGGGCTCTTGGGTGGCTCAGTCAGTCTGACTTCAGCTCAGGTCATGATCTCACAGCTCGTGGGTGCATTGGACCCTGCGTTGAGCTCTGGGCTGGCAGCTCACAGCCTGGAAACCTGTTTTGGATTCTGTCTCCATCTCTCTCTGCCCCTCCTCCGCTTGCACTCTCACTCTCACAAATAAACATTAAAAACATTTTTTAATAAGTAAAAAAAAAAAAAAATATTATAGCCGTGTGGCCTGTGGACCACTGGGGAGCCCTGAGACCTGTCCGGAGCATCTGCGGGTTCCCACCCTTTCCAACCTGGTATCCCTGAGGCCAGACCTTTTTCATGTACTTCCACCAAAACAACACTGCACAGTGGACTGAATGCAGAAGCGCCTAAGAGAATCCAGCAATAAGCTAGGTAATAAAGAGACTTTCAAAAATGTAAAAACACTGCCACTCTTCTCACAAATTTTGATTTTGGAATTTTTTAATAAAATTATATTTTGACAGGTAATGGGGTTTACTATAAAATCTATTAATATTTTTTAAGTTGCTCAGTTTTTATTTCAAGTACAGCATATATCAACAGATATGACCCACATAAACACAAGCTCTTTGGGGTTCTCAATTATCTTTAGGGTGTAAAGGGGGTGCTGAGACCAAACTGTTCCATACACAACTCTAAGCACTCTTCTCACCATGAAATGGCAGAGTGTGCCTGGGGCACTTACTTAAAGAACACAGCTGCAAGATGTATAGTTAAGAAAACTTAAATGGAAAAGAAATGCAGGGCTTGACAGCCCAGGAAGCAGTTATTTAAAATAATGACATTTACTTTAAAGAATAACAAACAAAACCCATGTTTGCCCATCAGGACTTTCAAATCCCTCCCAAATCCCTGGGAAGCTAACCATCTGAATTGGCTGCATGCTGATTCCCTTACCCATTGGGGTGAGCAAGGGCAGTGTGAAGGGGCGCCAGGAGATACTCATGACGTCTGCAAGGAACAACGCATTATTAGCAAGGCTGCCGTTACTAAGAAGGCACGTGAGAATTAAGGGCATAATGAGTAAGAGTTAAAAAAAAACCTTCATGGATAGATTTTTTTTTTTTTTTTAGTCTTTATATCTGATTGTTTCTCTGGATATAAGAATAGCAAGATCTTAGTCAACAAAACTGCAAGAAGTCAATAGAAAAATTGAGATCTTCTACTGCTTCTAAAAGCTGAGAACATTCTAATGAGGGTTATTTGTGCGGCAAATCCGATACCAAGCGCTCACTTTCACAGTTCTCTCCCTCCCATCTGCACTAATGTGGTAAGAAGTCAGTCAATACATTCACAAAATAGCTCACTTACAATCTCCTTGTCTAAGAACAAAGTGGAACTAAACTCAGGCAGAAAAATCCTCAGAAAACAACTTAGCAGAAGTCTCTAAGGCTTTCTTAACTACACACTGCTTTTAGGAATACACCAGGAAGATGAACTTTTGGGTTTGTTGTGTAAATGGCATGCATGCCAAGTGTCTAGCAGTGACTGGCACACAGAAGGTCTTGTCATGTAGGCGCATTTACATGAAATAAAAATGGGTGGCAGAGAAATATTTAGTGTACTTGTGTCAGTGCCGGTAGATCTCACTCGTTATTTATCTAATGCTTCCAGATTTAAGTTCATTTCAGAAAAAATGTATCAGGGCCCAGAGAAGTCAGGCAGGTTGATCAAGGTGTCACACAGGTAGTGCATGGTTGAAATGGGATTAGATCTGCTTCCAAGTCCATGCTTTCCACAACGCTATGCTGTCTCCCGGGAGAGTTCAAACAACAAAGCCAGTTCATTTCAGAAATCTATTTACCGTAAGGTGTGCTCTGTGCTTAGGACAGTTAGCTTCATTTTACTAACATGCTTCAAAAATATTTGAGAGAAAAAGCATTACCCCTTCCCTCCAAATAGAACTCTAGACCCCAACTTATTGACGACCCCACAACCAGCAGCATTATGGTTATCATTCAGGCAATTTGTTATAGACACCAGAGGAAACATCCCAAGTACCATACAAGCACGCTGTGTCCATGTGTGGTTCCTGAAGACTGTATTAGAGGTAGAAAAAAAATTTTCAAACGGGAAAAAGATGAAATCCGGGTTGGCGGTGGAGATTCACTTGTAAATTTTGTGAACAGTTCCTACTTTCCCCTCTCCAGCAAAAAAAATACATTAAGCGGAAGCTCAAAAAGGTAAAGGGGTATAGGACAGGCAGAGGGAGTCCAACAGACTAAAGAAGAGTAGTTTCTTGTCAAGTCCAAATTACTTGGGGGTATTCAGACTTTTCTTTGAAGTATCATTTAGTGACCCCTTCAGTAACAAATTGTTAAACTGGATGGACCCCTAGCGAGGCAATTCTTTCATGGGCTCTGAAACAAAACACACTGGTAAGACAGCAAACTGTACGTTGAGGTGCAGTAATACGTGTGACAGGGCTCCCTTTGGTCCTCGGAGATATAGGAAGGAGGCATAGTACAGGAAATGCTTTAGAGATAAATCTTATTTTATTAGAAAAGCATCTTTAAACACAAAAGTTTGGAAACAGTATTTATTTGCTCCAAGAATCGTATGTATCTGAAAAGGCGATGCTACACCTCTCTGTTTAATGAGAACATTCATTGAAGATTATGGGTTTTAAGTATGAGTGAAGATCTCCGTGCTGCCAACAGAGCCTGGCTTGACTGCTCTGAACTAACTACACTTGAAAGCTCCTATTCTTTGAAACCAATTTAAACACATTGAATTGTTGAAAGATTAAAAACCACAGTCAGCTAATTACACTCTCTCTCATCTCTTATTCAGCAAATGAATCACTTTTCATTACCACTTAGCTGAAGTACATGAATTTCTGCCTAATTAGAAATGTTGTAGATGGAACATTAGCAAGAATGGAGCGGGTCAGGATATCTTTGCTGCTTCATTTTTAATTCCTAACAGTAGAGTCTGAGAGGAAAGAAGAGAGAAGTCATTAAATAATTTTAAATTATTTATAAAAATTACTTTGCCCAAATTATAATTATTTTTTCCCCAAACGGTCTCAAATGTCTAACAGAATGAAAGAAAAAGCAGTTCAACATTGATTTTAATGAACATTTTAATGTTATGTAGAACAGAACATTATGAATACAATGGAAACAAAGTTTTATCAATAAAAAAAAATTTCAACACAAAGTGGGGAGGTAATAATTTGATACCTATATTATAGTATTTATTTTTAAAAATATTCCCAGCTTGAGGGTGAAAACAATTAATTTTGCATTCCAAACTCTAGAATCATGATTTTCATGTGAGCTTAACGCAGAATTACAGCAGGAAAACAAAAACACTTTAATTAATTTCCTTTATTTGCCATTAAATCAATAAAATCTTTGACTGCTACAGGTCTCCTTTAATAATATATATTTAACTCCTCTCTATTGGAACCATATTGCTAATGCCATATTATATACACTCAAACCAAAACAAAACAAATATTGTATAAAATCTAAAAGCCAACATCGTTGAATTCTAACATTTATATTTAAGGTTTTAAGAATTTTTACCTTTTCAATTTTTTGAAAAGACACCAAAAAAAATAAAAATAAATATTTTTCTCTTTTGACTGTTCCTGACTGATAAATGGTGGCTACAGGGATAAACACGGAAGGAAGCCTCGCCAAGTTAACCACTGCAAATTGTAAATAATGACTGCTAAAAACAAACAAAAACTCTGGAGGGTTTTTTTTTTTTTTCTTTTAAAGGAAACCATAGAGCAGTCCTGAAAAAAATATTTTTCCTAGTTCTGCAAAGGATAATTATAGCAGAAGACATGGGAAAAGTCCCACAGCTATCACCAATCGCTTAAAGAGGTTTCGTTACAATAAAAATTTGGATAGTATAATAGTAATAGCAGTGTTGCTGGAACATTAGCAAAAGTATATACATTCCAGTTACCTTTGATTTAGCCATAATCACATATGTATGCCTTTTTTGGACAAAAATATATATTTTTATAAAAAACTGATCATCCAACTTTAATGATTTCATTTATGGACTCAAGAGTGGTAGTAAAAGGAACAGACCCAATTATGACAAGGCGATTCAGGGACAGAAAAATCAAGTTCCTCAGGAAAAGAAAAGTATAAAATTAGAGATTCAAACACATTTATTCAGCCCTATTCCAGACTTCCCACAAATCATGATGTTAAAATGGGCTCTTCGATTTATAAAGGCTTTCCAGGTCTCACTACCGCATGTGTGGTCTATTCTTACTGGGAAAAATGATTTTTACTGCCTCATCTGAAGTGCCCTTGCCTGTCCATCTGAAATACTAGATACTTCACTTTTATAAAACAGCCTTTTTTTGGTTCTTTATGTAGGTTTAAATTTTAATTAATTGATAAAAGAAAGGGGAGTTGATTAGCATTTTCCATCCCAACATCACCTATCTTCACCGCTAAAAATCCTTCATTCAATCTGCTCCTTTACAATCTCTCATTTGCTAAAGTTGGCGAAATTTGCAAAGGCATCTTGCTTGGGTTGCACAGTTCCAGAAGTCATGGCTAAGTTGGGCATGCCCATTCCCATTGTGCCTGCCAGGCCCATCCCAGCAGTTGACATCCCTATGTTCATGTTCATGCCCATCATACTCTGGTTCATCATTGGAGTATTTCCAAGAGGGGCCATTCCCATTGTGCCAGTCATCACACCAGGCATGCTCATAGGCATGGGTCCCCCCATCAAAGGGTTAGTTTGGGGCCGGACAGGAAGTATGTTTGATGGAGAACTGAGGTTCACAGCTCCAAAACTTTGAGTCATCACATTCATAGGTTGTTGCATATCTACCAGAAGAAAAGAGACAAAAGAACTTCACATTAGATTCATCAAGCAGAAGAATAAAACAATCTTCTTGACCATCAACACTTGTAACTCCTAATAAAATTCTTTTATGGTGATTTTACAAGGTAAGTCAATTAACTTGCACTATTTGCTCTAGAAAAATACTCTGTGGCTGTTAACTCTGGTTTCCCAAAGATGCAGAAACAGTTAAGAGTGGGCTGGGGGAAAACACGAGGCAGTTTGATATCATTCTGACAGAATTTAGTGTTGAATCCAACCTGACCTAACAAGTTGTCAGGAGCTGTTGTGTATCAAAAGCCTTAAAAAAGTTTATACCCTTTGACTCACTCTATTTTTAGAACATTACACTAAGGAAGAAAAACACAAGTACAAAGATTTATATAAAATCATGGAGTTATTTACAATAGCAAAAAGCAGGGAACAACAGAAATAACCAACAATAAAGAAATTCAACACTGGTATGACACATAACTATAAATATCTAAAAATCATTTTTTCTTAAAAATATTAAATACAGGAAAATGATAATTTAATGCTGAATGACAGCTGCAAGAAACAAAACAATATACATAGAGTGACTTCGAGTATTAAAAATATGGTTAGAAAAGATAGAAAATACGAATTAATAGCGATTATCCCTGGATTACGGAGGTGAGATGATTTTTGTTTCCTGGTCATATTTAATTATATTTAAAACATTTTCTACAACAAATATTTTTATTTTAGTGATCAGACTCCCAAAACTCACCATAATACATACACAATCATGTTATTATGCCAAGAGCAGGATACAAAGTAATCTGAATATGCCAGGGTGTACATCAATCATTGGGGGGGAGGGGGAATCCTAAGCAATACACAGTTGCCTTTAGTACAATCAATGTCATGTATTTTTATTTCATGGCTTACACTAGTCTTGGCACAAGGGTAAAGATTACAAGTGCACAAAGAAGCAAGTTGTCTCATGGTAACTTACTCTGCTGTTGAATCATTGTATTGAGCGATGGCTGCTGGGGTTTGGAAGGCTGCATACCGGGTAGTAAATTGTCTAGGCTGATGTTCACACTGGGGTCAGACCAAGTAGAGGGCAGGGTTTTGCTGACTGACTTCTGGACCATATCTGTATTCTGATTATAGAGAGGATTAGGCTTCTGCAGCACTGTGCTAACATTTTGCAAAGGCTGGAAAATAAAAAAATGCTCTAAAAATTAAACATCTGCTCAATAAAGGTTATCAAATGGCAATTTAATCACAGTAACTCCAGATATACATGAGACTTAGTAATAAACTCTTGAAACCAAAAGAACCACAAATGTTCTAGGCTAAATTCTTCAAGCTGAATCACTAGCCTCCCCAGAATGTTCCTCTGAATCCCCAATCATGTTTGGGGTGAAAAAAAAACCCAACATATTTACACGAACAATTACCCTCCCATCACCCAAAGTCTAGAAGCCACCATCCCAGGGCCATTGCCAACTTCAGGTTAGTACAGCTTTAAGGAAATATACAAGTGGAAATTTATTCTTACAAGATAGAATTTAGGACATGATTTCTCATGTTATAAAAAGCAAAACCATCAAAGCGGCAAATTATATTGCACAAATCTTGACTGACATGTTCCTGCTCCATGTACACTTCTATTGCCTAAAGTGAGCAACACTAGCGGAACTTGATATATGGGGACCAGTTCAGGAGAAAGGAGAAATTCAGGAGAAAGAAGCAGGGATGCCTGGTAGTTACTAAGGATAACTATGAAAAGGGTAGACGAAGGGAAATGAAAAGGAACAGGAAAAATAATTTAAAATGTACCAGTGCAAAGAATTACAACACAGCTGCAATTAAGACTGCAAGTAAGTAGACTGGCTTTACACTTAGACCACATGAAAGACTCTCAAAGAATCAACTGGCTTGGGCTTATTTAGTGGTGCACCGTTCAATTTAATGGTACTGGTGTGCCCTTGATGTCCTTTTCTTAATATTAGGTCCAACTTGTTATGCACAACAGTCACCTTTCTGCTTCTTTCTTCTCTTCCTCCATCCCAACACCCAAAGAGGAGAATCTACATATTAAAATGAGTAATTAGTATCATAAAAAATATTCAGAATTGCTCGAATCAAAAACAGCAAGCTCCTGGTATAACTCAGGCACATATATTCTAACCCTGTGTTTGTCTGAATTCCAAATTAATACTAGGTAATTTAGATTTAACTGTAAAAAAGTGAATTAAAAAATTCCCATTTAGTGGTTTTCCTGTATGAAAATGAGAGTTGAGGGGCGCCTGGGTGGCTCAGTCGGTTAAGCGTCCGACTTCAGCTCAGGTCACGATCTCGCGGTCCTCGAGTTTGAGCCCCGCGTCGGGCTCTGGGCTGATGGCTCAGAGCCTGGAGCCTGCTTCCGATTCTGTGTCTCCCTCTCTCTCTGCCCCTCCCCCATTCATGCTGTGTCTCTCTCTGTCTCAAAAATAAATAAAACGTTAAAAGAAAAAATTAAAAAAAAAAAAGAAAATGAGAGTTGAAAGAAGAGCCTATATAAAGATTACATAATGTAGAACAGGCCCAAAATAGGGAAGAGTATTCGTCATTTTAGAGACTGATTTTCTATATTAGTAACGATTGCCTATAACCACTGAGTGACACCTCTTTAAGGATCAGAGATTTTACTGAGTGAATATAGGCCACGGGTGAAGCAATAGCTCTATTCCTTCTTAAAAACAGTTTTTATTAAACTATTAAATACAAAATTATTTATTAATTCAATAAATTTTTATGAAGTGACTCCTCTGTGTAAGGCATCACGCTTCGCTTTGCATGGCCTACAAGATGGGTGAGAGGCCTTGCCCTCTAGAACCTGAATGACTATAGTAGGGGAAAAAAATGTAAGGTAAATGCAATGTGCCAAAACAACCTATGTATGGCTTATTTTTCTATTTCATGTTAGTTTATCATTACATCAGTTACAGAATCTCAGAGATGAGGAATCTGCAAGGGACACAGACAACTTACCTGTGATCTTGACATGGGCAACCCCAGGCCTACAGTATTAGTGCTCATCATGGAGAAATTCATACTCTGGGAAGATGTCATGGTTGCCTGGGACGAGCCCATAAGATCAAACAGGTCTGAAGAATGTGAGGCAGCTGGAGGCGGGCCTAAAGCTGATTGTGAGCCACTGACAAGTTCCACAGCTGGCTGTGAGGCATTGCCAAAGAGCTCACCGCTGGAGGCAACAGGACCTGATGGGGCTTGATTAAAGGCACTCCAGTCACCAAAGTCTCCATTCCCACTTGTTGCCGTAACTGAGAAAGAAAGGACAACAGGGGTAAGAAACTTTCTGAAATGCACAGAACAAATAGAACAGTCTACGAACTGAAACAAATTAGAGCCGATCTGTGTCCACCCAGATTAACATCTGCATATACCATCTCCATCTGGACATTATTTTTTCTCACGAATATTCCACAAATGTTAACAAGGTGGCAAAGGAAAAAAAATCCACATATAAAGTAAAATTCACCTCATAGCAGGTCTGGGGTGATACGTAGAAATTACAATCAAAAGTTTCTTCAACCTGAGTTTGCATATTAAATATGCTGCCAGCTCAACAAATATGAAAAGGAGAAAGAAAACTTACCTGGTAAAAGTTTTTTTGGGGAGATCGAGAATCCTCATGTGAAGAGACACTCAACAAAATTAGAGAATTCAACTCATTTCACCCATTCATTACTTGGAAAGGTTCAAAGAGAAATCAAACTATGACTTACATGGTCTCAAGTAAATAAAAACTCAAATTCATGACATTAAATTTATAAAAAAATGAAAAAAAAAAGCACAGAGAAAAGGACTCAGTAAAATTAAGAGTAGGGTTAGTAAATTTCTGCAAGAAGTTCTCACTCTTTTGGCCATGCTTCCATTGACAACACAAGGGCTATAGATAGCCATGGTATAACCCTAGCACAGCGCTTGCTTCCAGTGGGACTGTTCTCTCACTCTCTTTCATCTACCTATCTAATCTAGTCTATCCATTTATTTAAAAATTTTTTAAGTTTATTTATTTTGAGATAGGGCAAACAGGGGAGGGGCAGAGAGAGAGGAAGAGAAAGAATCCCAAACAGGTTCCATGCTATCAGAGTGGAGCCTGATGTGGGGCTCAAACTCACCAACTGTGAGATCATGACCTGAGCTGAAACCAAAAGTCAGACGCTTAACCAGCTAAGCCATCCAGGCGCCCCTCAATTTATTTATTTAAATAAAAAGCAGGGTACAGTCTTAAGAGGGGAACTCAATGCTAATATTTAAAACAAAGGGAAGGGGCGTCTGGGTGGCTTAGTCGGTTGGGAGTCTGACTTCGGCTCAGGTCATGATCTCACGATTCCTAAGTTCAAGCCCCGTGTTGGGCTCTGTCCTGACACCTCGGAGCCTGGAGCCTCTTTCGGATTCTGTGTCTCCCCCTCTCTCCCCTGCTCATGTTCTGTCTCTGTCTCTCAAAAATAAATAAACATTAAAAAAATTTAAAAAAAAAAAGGGAAAACCCCTCAATACTACAAAGATAATTACAACAAGTTTAAGATTTAATGCATTCAATAATGTAAAAGTTGTTAAGAGGTTAATTGACAGATGGACTACAATGCTTAACAGCATGGATTTTGTACCTTACTAGCTAAGTGACCCTAGGCAAGTTACATAACCCTCTCTGTGTCTCACTTTGTAAAAAAAATCTAAGTTGTAAAGATTAAATAATATAATATACAGTAAGTGCCATTTATAGTTTGTTATTGTTACTATGGATTAATTGTGAAAACACAGGGGAGGACCAAAGTACCGCAATCTCTTTCGTTTAGGTATGCCAGAAAAAAGTGTAAGTCACGCTTCTATAAATTCTGCAATACATCTACTATTTGGAACACAATAAATATAAAGGCAATTGATACTTAAAAATGTTCTTTTTTAAGTAGACTATGCATGATTCTAAGTAAATAAACCTTTCCTTAAGAAAGGGACAAATAAATAAGAATTAATGGAAGTTGAAAAAGCAAAGGTGAAGAAAGAGCTACATATAAACTGTCATCTGAAAGAGAATAGTATATATTGCCAAGTTAAAAACACCGTCACTCTGTTCTCCATGTTCACTTACAACTTGGAAATACATTTTGTCTAGCCTAAAGGTAACCAGCCATTGCAATACTGTCTCTCACTATGCTAAATATCTAAAGAGAACAATAACATTAAGTCTTTAAAATTATTTTCTTCTATTACCATATTAAAATGTAAGCCCCTTCAAAAGAAAATAAGTCACTTAGAAAATCCACACTCTACCAACAATTTAATACAAGAACTGGGCTAATCTTCATTACCTCAGGGTTTTACTATAAAACATGTCTTTGATCTTCTTTACAAAAAAGAGACTGAATTAAGAGTTTTACAATTAGTTCTATATATTAAACAATTTAAACTAATTTAAGAAAGACTGCTGGATAAAGGTACTTTATGCTGATATTCTATTTGCTTGATCTATAAAACAGAGTAAGAATGGAAACTGGGGCAAAATGTGTTGCCCCATCTGAAAACTTTATCTGAGATGATTAATCATAGGAAGAAGAGATTTCTAGTAGGGCATATATTGTTCAGAAATGATTAATCATTGTTGCAACAGTTTCAGCCCCTTGCGTAATGGTGATCAGGTTATATTAATCACATGCATACAGATGAAGAGATGTATCACTTAGCAACATTAACATATTCGAATTATTTGCATAGTAGGCAAGTTTATGTACATAAAAACTTTTGAGAATTACACAGACAGTCTGTAAAATTAGGGCAATGTTTATCTTCCACTTGACTTGCCTGAAGTAAGTTATTAACCCTTAGAGGGCATAACCACGCTTTTGAAATGAAGTTAATTACTCCACAATTCTGGTTTCTGGGAAATACTCAGAATTTACACAAGTAGGCTATCAAAACCCCAGATGATTAAAACCTATGCATCTTTCTTCCTAAATCCTCACAAACCTCAATCAGGCATTAGTAAATATAAATTTTAATTCCATTAATCGAATGGTTACTGTACCTGAAATGAGTAAGGCTCACTCAGCTAAATTACACATTTTTCTCCCTGCCTCACTTCATGTTTAAAAGTTATAACTAAATTTTCATACTCTCTCTCAAACTTCAGACTGATTTTATACAAAAAAACCTTATAGCCAACTCCTTTATAACTTAAAGAAGAAAGGACACTTAATGAACTTAGTCCCTTTCTATACACTTTTATAGACATTACTCTGTCCTTATAAAGAACCATGTCAAGTGATGTTCCTGATTCTAAAGTTGGGAGGCTCAGAAGCTTTTCCAAAGTTAAACAGCTACCATAGTATATGGCAGGGACAGTAAGGTAAAAAATAGTAACGAAGAAAGGGAAAAAAAGACAAGCGCTTCATTTCAATCCCTGATGTTTAAACCTACGTTGTTAGTTACAGGTAAAGATTTGATATCTGAATATACTGCAAAATGACCACTACGATAAGTCTAAGGCATTTTTAAAATTTCTAATCTGACATGAAGAGAAGTTTTGCCTGAGGTTCAATTGCTCACTATTTAAGGATGTGTCAAAATGAAGTTTATTTTTTTACAGAAATCCTCTTAATATATTTAAATCACAAAGAAATAAATTTTACTAAGATAGTCTGCCTAATCCCATCCTTGGGATCATAACATATAAGCTAAACATAAACCATAATATTCATCCCACTAAACTGAGATTATTTACACTTATTCACACTCCCCACCCAAACTGCCCCGCCCCCCAAAACTAAACAAGAGTCACTTATGAATAAGAGCAATTTTATTTAGGTGTGCCTGCCTGAGTAGTTTACAACCACATTAATCCATTTGGCACATTAAGACACTGACCCAGTAAAATACTTTTGTGAATAAATCCTTTAGGATTTAGGAATGATAAATATTACAAGGAGTAAAATACCAAAATGAAGCTGATCTGGTGGGGAAGGGAGTTATTTGGTTTTGATAACCTTTTCTGGTTTATCAAACCTATTTGGTTTTGATAACCCCTAGATTTCTGACCAAATTGTATCATACCTTGGGAGGGGAAACTGCCTGATGCAGCAGCTGAGCCAAAATCAGCAAATCCTCCAAATAAATCAGCTGATCCTCCTAGAAATTAAGCATGAAGAAAAGTTAAACTGATAAAACCACAGAACCACTGACAGCAATTTCAGGAAGCCATTTTTGCACCACACTTAAAAACTACCCAATATTAGAGGCTCCAGAGCCATTAGAAAAGCTAGTTTGTAGGTCTAGGTTTTCATGTCACCATGTTCCTTTTAAACTACCACAAACTCTTACATTCCTCAGTTCTTTACCTTGTAAGTAATTGACACCACATTTGTGATTAAAGTTATCCCTCACTTACATTGCCTGAACATAGTGTGGACCTGTGGTTTATCCAGTCAATTATGCTCTTTGTAAGAATCTTCAGTGGATGCTAAAACCTGGGTAAAATGTTGCTAGGTAATAAGATACATAATCGCTAAACATCACCCCACAGACTACTCGGTAAATACAAAGGAATGAAACTACTTTTACAATGGACAAACTGAATGGATATCATCCTAAACAACTGATTAAATTTAATGTCACTAGTAATCAGATAAAATAGTATTCATGGGCTCTCTAATGCAAGGAACTCAAAAGGAGATCATCACCTGTGTTAAGAATTCCCACCAAAAATATTTAATCTGAATCTAATCATAAGGAATGAATCAGACAAATTACAAAGTGAGTGACATTTTGCAAAACAACTCTCCAGATTCTTCAGAAAATGTCAACATCATAAAAGACAAAAAAGGCTGGGACTGCTAGAGATTAAAGGAGTCTAAGGAAACATGACAAGTACATGAAATGCATGATCCCTGATTGGATTATGGATTTTTAAAAAAGTGCTATCCTGAAGTGACATAATTGAGACATCAGGAAAATTTGAATATGGTCTGTATACTAGACAATACTGTTTAAATGTTAAACTTCCCAAGTATGATAACTGTATTGTAATTATTATAAAGAAGAATGTCCTTGTTGTAAGAAGTTATATGCTGAAGTATCCTGGGGGCAGAATGTCCTGGTATTTCCAATTTTCTCTCAAATGGTACACAATAAACAAATGGTATACAGCAAATTAAAAACAAAAAAAAAAGATCTAGAGAGAGATAAAGAAAATGTGGCAAATTTTCTGTAGGTTTGAAATGAGATCCAGAGGCTGCAAATCAATCTCTGTGTGCATAACATCACATTCTGATAAAAATTTTTATTTGTGGGGTGCCTGAGTGGCTCAAGTCAGTTGAGCGTCTGACTTTGGCTCAGGTCATGATCTCGCAGTCCCTGAGTTCGAGCCCCGCGTCTGGCTCTGTGCTGACAGCTCAGAGCCCGGAGCATGCTTCGGATTCTGTGTCTCCCTCTCTCTCTCTGCCCCTCCCCAACTCACACTCTGTCTCTGTCTCTCAAAAATGAATAAATGTTAAAAAAATTAAAAAAAATTTTTGTAAACATTATGTGGTTACAAATATTTACTTTCACCTACAAATTGAACAGTAATATTACACTCAATTTTAATATGCCATTTCTGTCAATTCAGTTATCAATGGAATAGCAATAGCCAAAGGATCTAAAACCTTAAATACCTGTCCTTATTTTTCTTTGCCCTTAAAGATTTCACCTCTTAAGAGTCACAACCTTAGAAGTTTAGAGTGGCAGTTCAATTATGGTGCTTTTAGTGTTATGCGAACATTATATAGGTTACATCACAGCTGCTTAGCCTGCAGTGCTTAGAAACTAGCCAGGTGGGACTGGAACATCTGGGCTGCACTCAAATACCACCGGGGACAGCTTCCAACATCTGGTGCCATTTCTGAATTGTCTTATCGCTGCAAGACATTCTGCCCCATCTGCTACACTCAACTGGGTTAATTAAACTAGAACCATCTCCCCTTCTTAATAAATGGCCAGCAGTAATACAAGGAACAAATCAGCTTCTTATACATGTGTACCTGGTATTTCTTTTTAATGCACATTTACTGTAGGCAACTATCAGCAGGCATAAACATTTCTCATTTTTTTACCTCATTACAGATGCACATACTCACATATATCCTTACTCATCATGAACTAACTCCTACCAAGGCCAAGTTTCTCCACTCTTACCAACACTACAGCTCATCTAGCTACTTTTGCTTTATCCAAAGGATAATAATATGGTGATTTGTTTTTCTCTTCTTTGAAGATACATACATCATGATAAAATGAGGGGAGGGGCATAAAAAATCCATGAGCTATATTCTTAAACTATATAAACAAGGACATATATTAATAAAAGCTAGCAGGGAAATGAATGTTGCAAACGGCTGCTGCTTTATATTCATAAATTTGTCTTCTGTATTGTTCCTTCATGTTAAAAATATTGATCAAAGTATACTGTTAGGTAACAGAATGACAGTTAATCATATATGGTAACATTAAGGGATTTGAAAATTGGAGATTATTTTAATTTGCTTCATCTGACAGTGAATAAACATCAATATGTAATTTATTATGGTAAAACAGCTAGGGATTTTCAAATCTTTTCCAGTCTGGGCTACAAAGAAAATGCATGATGCAGAAAAAGGCATCTGAATACTACAGGATCCTAACTTCAGACTGGGTAAGATGTTTTATTTTTGTCATATCCTAATTTGATATTTCAGATAATTACCTACTTTGGTTATTCCACTGTCCTACATTCTAACATTTAAACTGAAATTATACTCTACTTATAACTTATCTATAGCAAATATTCTACCTCTTCATACTATAGGGAGTCTGATTTCAACATAACCAATTTACAAACACTGCAAGTAAAGAATGGAAACACACATAAATATTTTACAAAAGGAAGTCACCTTTTCTTGAAAAGGACTTAAAATTTTCTCTAATCTTTTGAAGTGCCACAAATTATGGTTCTACATAGGTTTTACACAATGTGACCTTCAACTCTGAAAACTATCTCAACAATTCAAAAATCTCTTTATTTCTATTAGGAAAAGTTTCTCTCTCTAGGGAGGACTGTCCCTACCTAGATGTATGATGTTATTCATATCAATATCTTAAATTCAACACAAATTTTCTATACTGAACCATTTTCCCAGATAATTTCTATCTAAGGGAATTTAAATAAAAGAGTGCACCAAAAACTGCTGCATGTGGAAGACTGCTAAATTTCACAACAAGAGCTATTCTTCAAGATTCCCACATGAGAGCTGTCATTATAAATGAACCATTTCCATCTGCCTTTTCAGGACAGCAAGGAGGTTATTTACAATCACCAGCTGGGAACATGTATTTTCCAAAGCAATACTGTGAACAGGAAAAATATAGCTGCACTAGACAGTGCTTAAGCTACAAATGGAAATTTTCTTCAACAAAGAACTTAATCCAGATTACAATATAAAAAACAAACTTCTGCAAGAAGAATTCTAGTTAAGTACAAAATTAAAATGACAAAATGCAAAAAATTATAAATCTATGACAAAGATTAATACATATACATAAGAAGTTTAAATATAAAACAATAAGGATACATACTCCCACTCAAAGAAATGGACAAAGGAATATGAATACACAGGTTACAACTGGTCTATAAAAACATGGGAAATTTTCAAACTCACCAAACAAATGCAAAATTAAATGAAATGTTATTTTCTCCTTAACCAAACTGGATGGTTCTGAAAGATATGATTCCACTACTATAATAGAGAAAAATTTGGACAAAAACCCCCCAAAACCTAACACTCCCCAAATAAGAAACTGATTGGTTAAATAAATTACAGTATATCCATACAGGATTAAGATATAAGGCAGTTAAAAATCTGTAAAGGAATACCAACGATCATAGGGAAACAGTCATGAGATTTCAGGTGAAAAGCAGTTCATAGGGGAAAAAGAAAAACAACAACAAAAAAAACCCTTATCCAAAAGCCTGAAAACATTTTGCCACATAATAAATGTTTAAACAAATATATTGACTGAATACATAGAAAGTATATTTAAAAAAAGAGTATTCACCCAAATTATTAATAGTTTATGTATCCAAGTCATGGCGAATCACTTGTTTTCCATCAAATTTCTAAAATGAGCATGCATTACTTTCAATTAGTGAAGAGAACGTTAAACCTTTTTATTTTTAGTAAGCTTGGCTTACTAGACAACTTACAGACAACTCCCATGGAAATTCTAATACATAAACTGGTGTACTGAATATATAACAACATGGTTCATATTCAAGTGAATAATCCTCAACTAATTTTTGTGATTACTAGGTACAAGGCAACAGGTTCAAATACAAATGTAATAAAAATTTTAAATTTGACATACTTCAATCTTTAAAAAAACTTTTAAACTAAAAAAAAGAATTCAAAACATACTGCAAGTCAGGTAATGTCTTTCTATTTGCACTGAGTATGGTGTATTTTCTCTTCAACCTTATTTATGAACTTACAGAATAGTACGTTAATCAAGACTTAAATTCCTTAATTAGAAAGGAACAAAGGAGACGATGCAGACTTTTAAAGAGATGAGATATACTAAAAAATGAAATGGGATGTTTTTGGCATTCTAGTTGGTTTATTTTCTAAATACTTTGAATTATTCATTTTTAAAAATGTTTACTTAGAAATGTACTATATGTAAAAGCCACCAAAATATCCTTTCAGTGCAGATTTTATAAGAACATCACCAGAGTGGGATATGTATCAAGACAGTCTCAAATAAATCTTGGTGAATGGGTTTCACATGTGTATTTTAAAACTTGGTAGATATTCTACATTTTACCACACATGCTTTTGAAGATGTTAACAAAAAGGATGTAGTAACACATAAAAAAAAGAAAACCTGAGCATATCCTCAAAGGAGGTATTTATCTGGTGAGAGGTACAGATGCTGCCATATCTGCTTAGGTTTACAGTTCATGCCCATATTACTTGCATGATAGTAATATCGTAAGTATAGGCACATCTGGTAAATGACACCCAAGTGGCATGCCGAATAGTAATGCTAATATGGTTGATTCAGTGCTCGCTTCGGCAGCACATATACTAATATGGTTGATTCTTAGACTTTTTCGTGTGTAGGTACTAAAGATTTAATATCCAATATTTTTACCACTGCTGAATTCAATTTAAAATATATTACTAAAGGGGCACTTGGGTGGTTAAGTAGGTGGCTCAGTGTCCAATTTTTGGTATAGGGCTCAGGTCATGATCTCATGGTTCATGAGATTGAGCCCTGCATCAGGCCCTGTGCTGATGGTGCAGAGCCTACTTGGGATTCTCTTTCTCCCTCTCTCCCTGCCCCTCCCCCGCCTGCACACGTGCATATGCAAGCTCTCTCTCTCAAAATAAATAAACTTAAAAACAAAACAAAAATAAAATATATTATTAAAGTATTTAAATAGAGATTTGGAGTAACAAAATTTATGTGCTGATTTGGGGGGGGGGGTCTACACAAACTGGTTAAACATACTATTTCAAATAACTTTAAAAAAATAATTCTGATGTCAACCCACATTCAGCTTGTTTTTAGACAATACTATGATAAAACAAACATTTAAGGCAAGAAGCCTTCCAGATTTCATTCAAGTTTTGTCTCAATTATTGTATTAATATTAATCGCTACTTCTATTTAATTAGTCAATCTACTGTTTGCACTGGAGAAGAAAAACCACTCAACAGTTTTTTGCCAAGCAAAGGAAGCATGTTGGTATTTAATAATTCTCTCTGTTCAAAGCAATCTTGGTATCACGGAGGAAAAAAGTTACATCACTTATCTGACCTTCCTAGTTAATTTTTCTCTGATTGCTTCATTAAAACTTTCCACAAATGCATGAAAAGGGGTCCTTAATATTTCATGCTAGAGAGTCCAAAATAGTTGATATTCTGTGACACTATGTCTGAATTATATGACCACATGCTAACTAACAGTTAATACTACAGTTAAAATTTTAAACATACAGAAAGATAGCACATAAATTGTTAAACCACTGATGTAGTTGTTTGTAACCTTTGGCATGACAGTTCAATAGAGTTTACAGTATAATTTTAGAAAGAGTTAGTTATAGAAAAAAGGGAATAGGAACTGAAGAAGCTCAGAAACTTGGTTGAACCAGATGCCCCATGAAGTTCACTCTGAGTCCAAGAATTTTACAATAATGAACAAGGAGAAGATAATAACAGAAGATTTTCTATTAATTACATGTCTTTAACTATCAATGAAAAGTAATTTCCATCACAGACTTCCACTCAAACACTAATGTAAATTTCAAAACAATTCATTTTTGAAAAATCACTACACATATCAAGGAACAATAGATTTACTTTGCATTGCTTATACACCAATCTTCCCATTTACGTTTTAATGTGAAATAAACTTTAAACAGATTGGGAAAGATGGTCTTTAAACAAAAGTTGTATTTCTTAAGCTGTTTTGACTTGCAGCATAGGACTTTGTTAGAACTACATAATCATTAAATGCAACCTAAAATGTCAACTTTCTTGAAAACAATATGTAGGGAATAACTCAAAATCTGGCATTTACTGAAAATCTAATCAAAGAAATCACTAATCCCAACTATAAGAAAATCTTGGTAAAGAAAGTATTCTTTTGCTACAGCCCCCTTAAAATATGTCAGGTAGGTAGTTACCTACTTTCATAGAATGCCCCTTTCCTCCAAAGCTCTCAGCATGTTTATCACTAGGTAACTATGTGTGACTCTTTGATTAATGATTACTTCCTCCACCTGACGTTCCCATGAGGGCAAGAACTTTGTTTCACTAAACATTATACCTCAAGCACTGAGACCAGTGTCTGGTTCAATAAATACTTATTGCATAACTGAACGAAAGCTGAAATGAACTACCATAGCTGATGTTGAGAGCCAGAATTAAGATTTAAGGAAAGAGTAAAATGGGCACAGTACATTTTGCTTATAGAGAAAGCAAAGGACCCCAAATACTCAGCACTAAGAAATTAAGGAGACAGATATTACTGAATTATTGGTCAAATATTTAAGCACACTTCTCTATTGTAGGCAATAAACAATTTTCCCCAAACAATGCTCAAGGCTCACTAATCTTATCACATTAAAAATAAATCCAATGCAAAGAATTTTATTTTTCATTCTATCATTTATATGGCATTTTGAAAAATTATTCTGAAATCGAGATTACTAAGAAGAAAGACGCCAATGTGGAAGCTTACCTGTTGACTGGCTGGTGCCATCAAACAGATCAACAAGGTCACCAGATGACTTACTGCTAGGCACTGAAGTCTGAAAACACACACAGAACTTACTAAGTTCAGAAAATAATTTATACTATTTATCCTAAATCTGCTCTCTTCATCTCTAATTCTGTAATACCTGTAATATCTTAATAAAGGTACATTTAGATTTCTGAACAAAGAGATGTGACCTTGAATCCTTATGGAGAGATAGTTATTTTTAAGTAATTCTATCCACAGCAACGTAAAATCCCTAACCTCTACACTGTTTTCCCAAATTTCACTATGGAAAATATACCTTCCAGATCCCACTGAAATCTTAATGCTATATATCAGAATCATTTAAGAAGCATTAGAAAATACTTATGCCCCAGCCCATCAGAACATATTGAGTCATAACTGCCCAGGGTGGGATCTTGGCCTATACAAGTCTGACAAAGCTCGCTTGAGAATTCTAAGGCATAAGAAGGTCTGAGATCCACTAGATTAGAGACCAAGATCCTATCCAGCTTTAAAATTCTATGATTTTAGATTCAATGATTCTTTGATTACTGTTTGTATACCACACAAGTCATTCTATGTTGTTTAATATACCTTCACATCTAATTGCTTCACATTTAGTTCCCAAACTAAAATGTGGGGCTGGAGTTTACAATACTATTTTTCCTTTTCCTTATAGTCCTAAGCACCTTGATGTGTATGTCCTGTGTGTTCAATACGTATATGACAAATTAGAACAGAAATGCCAGGCAATAGGGAAACACTGTAAGTTTCTAGGTATGTTAATTTGAGCCCTGAAGTACTATATGCTGGTTCAAAAAGGTTTTGAGATTAAAAGAGATCCAAGCAATTGAGTAACTTTCCAAAAACTCTGGCCTCCTTGATGTTTTTTTTGTATTAAAAAAAAATCATAAAGCTTACACTATAAATATAAGATATTTATGGCAGAGTGACATGTATTTAGTCTATACTACAAACTGATATTTAAAATCCTTTAAGATACAAAAGTCTTAATTTATCATTAAAAAAATTATACAGTTTGGATGATTTTCCCCATGTAGGCTTACATGAATTTTCCTTGTAACAGCCATTATGTATCAGGTTTTAATTATAACGATCTACCACATCCTGAATATGGCCATGAGTAAGCGAACTGTCTCCACAGCAGGGGAAAGGACCACAAAACACTAAAAGAGCCATTTCCTCTTTTTAACTACAACTAAAGTTGAGTTCTAATTATGATATTTTCATCAAAACTAAAAAGATGGGTGAAATTATACAAAGAAGATATTTGGCAAAAGTTGAGTTAACTACAATTTGCAGGATACATTAGAAAAATGTCTTCCCTAGTTTTTAGCTGCTTCTGATGCAAAGCCAGGTAAACACTAGTGGGGGGGGAGACAGACAAAACACTAGCTTGTGGCCAGGTATCTACTAAGTAGATTTCATTTTCTGTGGGTGAATAAAAAATAAATGAAGAAGGTAGAAGAAGGCAGTGCTGCCACTGATCAGTAGTGACCACCAGGCAAATAAGCCTCTCTTTATAGGCAATGACTCTGTATTAAATGGGACTGTCTCCTCTGTATATCTACTTGGTCCTCTTTTGTCATTTCTTACATCTTCTAAAATACTCCCATTTTCTTTAGTGAATCTTACTGTGTTTGGCAACCAGTGATGTTCTTAGAAAGGAACAAATGCGCTACATTCTGATTCACCACCCTTCCCAAATGAACCAAAAGTGTCATTTCTACTTTCACAGAAAGTGCACAATCATTCAGCAATTGGACAGGTTTTTTTCCCCAAAGAGATTTCTTTTTATTAATGACTCTGAGTAATACAGGCCAAATGATCTATAATTAATAAGACTGCCTACAAACGCCCAACCCTACTAACTCAGTAATTCTAAAAGTAATTCATAAGAATAAAACTGTGTTCAATGTGTAAACTCATGCCATTCCCACCTTCAGTGAAGACTGAGGTGTATGAGTTGAAGTATTCTGATCTGGACTTGCTTTGTCCCCTGTGTAATGTGCTGCTGCTCCAAGATCAATGGTTTTAGAAGGATTTGCTGTGCGCTTGTGTCTGGTTGTGGTGGTCTCTGTGGCCTGTGTGATATGGATATGCTTTGTCGTCACAGTCTCCTCTTCATCTTTGAATTCACCTTTGGGAGATCTGCCTCTTCTTGCTTTCTTTTCCTCATCACTGTCGCTAAAAGATATTAAAAATGAAGCAAAATAATAAGATGAGGGATTATTTTAAAATGGAGCCCTCAGTGATTTGAGCTAAAGAATTTCAAATGCAGTAACTCCAAAATTCCATACTTTGACTATTTGACAGAGATCAATAGAATATTATCTAAGCTATCTGAATAATGTTATATATGTGTTGGGGAGGGGAAATGAGAACCCACTCAATTCCCTAGGTAAGTCTAAAACACTACTAAAAAAACATATTTACATAAATGTGTACAAATAAAAAAAGCCTGAAATTATTCAAATGTTTATGCATTATAGATTTAAAGCTTAATTAAAAAATAAAACGGCAGGATTATTACCATATCAGAATCAACTGATGAGACTGCGAGCTTAAACATCTGCATTTGACAACCACTTTCTTGAAATGGATTGTGTGCAAACTACAGTCTCACTTAAATAACAATTCTGTCACTGACTCGTATACTAATACAAATACATAATAAATTATTACAATTCCAATGGATACCTTTTCAACCACTATCCTAACTATATTCAAATGATTAAATTCTCATCTGTAAATGTAAAAAAGAAAAAAAGGAGGTATTGCACAGTACAACAGTGCTCTATTTTACTGTAGCATGAGGAAACAAACTTTTACATAACTATGAAAACTGCTTTAGAGGAAAAAAGTATATTTAAAATGCTTTGAAAGAATTCCTTTTTAGGCATATTCAAAATGATTTTTTTTATCTTAATAGGGCAAAAGAAAAACATACACAATAAGAAAAAAAACTGGGTATTTTCATATGCCATGAATTACAAACATCAGCATTAATCTGTTCTTCAGTACTAAAGCAATTGGGTTTTTTTTTTCCTAGTGCAAGCAGGACAGAGGAATTACCTAAAATATTCCATTATCTACATTACTTAATTTTGGAGTAGATGATTTAATTTATGAATATTCTGAAATGAAACACTTAAAATTCTCCTTAAAACTATACTAATTTAACCCACACAAATCTAAAGCAATTACTACTTAAATATAAACCTATTTGGAACCTGTATAAATCAAGGATCAAGAACAGCTTCCCACAGAGTACAAACGTTAACTGTATTTTTATCTATAAGCATTTTCAGGAATCTACAAGTTCTGATTAAGTGTTCAAAAGCCCCTGTCCCTTACCAATTTCTCTCAGCAACAAATGACCTACAGATTGCCACTAAAATTTCTTACCTTTCTGATGTCCAATTTGATTTCAGTGGAAGGTATATGTTAAAAATATAAAACTGACTAGCACCCAATGAAATGGAAACTTAATATCTGATCAATGTTCATGAATCCCTGAATTTAATAATGAACTAGTAAGTCTGACATTCTGGTAACATGCCAGAGAGGTCACATGCAACTTTGTCTCAAAATCTACTCTTCCCTCACAAATACTCAAAGATGTAAAGTCCCTGGTGTGCTCCTCAGTTACTATGATAAATAATACACACTATATTTTTACTCTTTTAAACCCAAATACTCTATATGAAAGATTTAGGGACTCTAGCAGATCTTGTCTTAGAGGCAACATAAAAAAAAAAAAAAAAAAAAAAGAAAATCAAGGGAGAAGAAAGAAAAAAAAAAAAGACAAAGCAAAGAAAGAAAAACTGAGGACAGAAGAGCAAAGGAGAGAAAAGTAACAACATAAGAATGCACAGTCAGATCTCTAACCAGCCTACCTACCTGATCTCCACATCTCTTTAGGAAACAGCAACTGAATATATGGCCACTATGTTTTCTAAACCAAGCTAAAAATGTAAATACAGAGGCCACAAGAACATTAATGAGAGAAAAAAGTAGAATATCCACAGAATACTTAAATAGACACAGCTTTCCAAGTTTAGTATTTACTATTATATGCATACTCTTCAGTATAACAGAGCCAGAAATGTAGTTGTAAAATGGATATACTTAAAGTACTAAAAGTAAATTCTGGCTCTTCAAAGATCATATTCCAGAAACAGTCTTGAAAAAGAGGCATTTCAGAGATTTAATATATAAACATACCAAAGACACTACGTATTTCAAAACTGTTTCAAAATTATGCTTTTATACTTACTTCTTTTTAATGACCCCTAAATCTGAACTGGTGAGATTTTTTTTTTTTTAAGGGAAAAAAAAAGATGGTATTTAGTTACAGGTAATCACTTGAACAAACAGTTCCATCACAAACTTACTTAAGGCAAGTTCCATAGTCTGATTAGGCTTCAGGTTTTACTTCTAAAAAATAAAGGTAAAGTTCTTGATCTAGCCTATCTAACAGAAATACTGTAAGGCACAAATGACAAAGAACTAGTAAAAATTGCTTTACAAATGAAATGCTATATATATTACCTTTTTCACTTTTATACAGTGAAATGCAGCCCTCATTTCCCTCAAAAACAAAAAACAAAAAGTGAATGTTGAAAAGTTCCAAATATTGTTCTACATAAAACTAAATACAAATACCCTAATACAGATCTGACTCGAAAACATTTTAGCTTAAAAAATCATTTAGATTTTTTTCCTGTATACACTGGCATGGAGTCCTAATAAAATGTCACAGAGTTATATTTCAAACACTTGAACTTTTGTTTAAACTTAATATGCTTCACTATCTCTCAGCAATAACTTAGATGGCTGGGTCATCTGATGCCCAAATGCAAAATAAGCTGTGAAAGCTTTCACTGGGGAAAAAAATTTTCAATAAATAGCCTGAAGAAAAACATACAGAAAATGTGATCAACTTTAGAAATAAATGGACACAGACAACAATACAGACAGTGTATTGATACTAATTACAAACGTTTGACCTAGCATCTGAAAAACAGTTGCACAGTGCTCGCATCAGCAGCAAATGTAAAACTGAAACAATGCAGAGAAGATTATCATGGTCCCGATGCAGGAATGACATGCAAATTCACAAATCATTCCATGTTTCTACACAGGGCATTTTTAGGGCAGTGAAACTAGGCCTGTACGGTTCAATAACGGCGGATATAATGCATTTCTGAACTACACACCACAGTGAAGCCTAACGCAAACAATAGATTTTAGTTAATAACAGTATATCAGTATTGGTTTTCAACTGTTATGATAAATGTACCACACTAATACAAGATGTCAATAACAAGAGAAATTGTGTGTGTGTGTGTGTGTGCATGTGCGTGTGCAACATGGGAGGTTAACATGGCAACCCTGTTACTTCGTGTACAATTTTTCTGTGAACCTAAAACTGCTCTAAAAACTAAAATCTTTTAAGAGAAAAAAACAACAACAACAACAACTAAACTTCAGATAAACAAAAACCCAGCTACATAAATTTAGCACCCTTTCCAAGAGACCCAGGAGACAAAGTGTTACTACCTGCATCTTTCTGGAGAGTCTTCTCTATCTTTCCTCCGGAACTTGCTGATGGTGTCATCAATTGTGCTTCCAATTTTATCACTCAGTTCACCTAATTTATCACTGAATGGAAAAGCACTCTTGTTTTTATCCCACTCTTCATCCCATTTTGATTTGGGTTCAGGATCATATCTTTCACCTATATAAAGCATTAAAAGGAAGGCAACTCTAAGGGCATTAAATTCAAAAGGTGTCTATAGTCCTTATTTCTGAAGCTTTTCCTCATAATAAAATAGTTTTCAAAGGAAAACAGAAAGCTCCCACAGTGCTGAATCAACACAATTACAGCAAGGCACAGCATGTAGTGCCAGTCATTAAGTGGCAGGAATGCAGATTCAAAAGCTTTTGTTTATGAAAACTTACACAACCTTAATGCACAGCACAGCACATCAGGAAGTTCTTAAAAGAGTAGAGGAAAACACAAAAACCAACACAGGCTATATAAGCCAAAGAGAAATGGAAATCTTTTTGTTTTTACAAAAGTCACATAAGACATTGTATTTCATTCCTGTCTCTTAATGGTTCTTCAATTATCAGAAAAAGTATTGAACAGCAATAGTCTCTTGAAAAATACCAACTCTAAGAGACACCACTCTGAATGCTACATGTCCCATATGCTGTAAATATGCTGAAAATAACTGTCGATCTTTAATGTCATACTAGAAAAATAACTCAATGGATTTCATAGCATATGAAAGCATCTTTTAATTACTGTAAAGAGAAAAGGATATTCTAACTATCTGAAAGTACACAGACAAGAATCATGAAATATGCTCACGCAGTTCAGAACAGCGATGATCTATTCAAACACCAAGTCCAAACATATGCTGGGACTGGCAAAACCTGGGGAGACTCTGTGTGAATTTGAGAATAAAAAGAATAGATCATGGCAGTAAACAAAGACCCCAAAATGTCAAGATTTGTTTTAGTCCTTGACCATAGGGACCTAACACATGGAGAAAAACTGTAAGCACCAAATAGAACCTCTCCATTTCTGTGCCCAAACACAACTAAAAAGACAAGAGTAGAAGGTACAGAAAAATCACATGAGGTCAAAAATAAGAAAACAATGAAAATTAAGACAGGCTGGAGAGAAAGGAGAAAGTGCAATGAAAAGTAACAAAATAATCAAAAGGTGCCTGAGCCTTTGTGTTGACCTTTGGTGAACAAATTCTGGTGGCAAAAAGCCCTTTGGAGATTGAACAAAACCATTTTGCAGAAATGCCTGCGAAAACTACAAAGCCAAAATTTTCTGTAAGGAGATTTCAAAATAGGTCTACTAGACTTGAAAGTGACCACCAACTTAAAGAGAACATGACAAAATTTTAACCAGATGGCTTTATAAAAATGAGTTTTCCAATAATGTGAATGTACATTTCAATAAAAGCATGATAAGACTCTGAAAAGACAAATTTGTAGTAAAAAGTACAGTAGACGAAACTAAACTGATTAGTGTGATGGACATCCTGCTGAATGAATACCAAAAATACTGGTTTACTGGCAAGGCACCATCTAAGGTCAGAATGAAAAGACATAAAATAGTTAACGTTGGTCAGTTAAGTCTTTGAATAATATATATAACATTAAAACTAATTTTACAAGAATGTGATGCAAATACACAGGATGTTCAACTCTCTAATGCAGATGCTGCAATTAGTTCACAGTGACTGAGTCTGAGAACTTATTCAATTTTCTAAATTTATCTAATTACATATTGTGCTGGTAAAAAGAGGGTTACAAGCAATCGGAATGAGAAAATGAGCTGCAAATAGCAGTATCTTTTCAAAAACACATTAAATTGCTCTAGCTACTTTAAAAAAGCTAAAGAATAAAATAACTACGTAGGCAAATAATCCAAAAACTTCTTACTCCCCTAAACAAATAAAAACTCCAAAACATATTTAACATTGTTTAAGAGAAACATTTTTGCTTAATTCAAGAACTGACTTTTATGTGATGCTTAGACATAAAAGAAAGAAATTTTCCTGTTAAAAGCATCCTTTAATAGTTAATTAAGTACATACAGTATTTTTTTCTTTGAGAGCAAGGAAGCAAAGAAGCAAAAGGGTGAAGATATTATTTTGTAATAATCACAAGGTAAGAAATAGAAAATCTTTACACGGTTCCAATGCAGGAGTTCTGAGATCCCAGTATAATCCAAATATAAACAACCTCAGATATGGGTTGGGGGAACTGGGGAGCCCCCATATGTAGCTAAGTACACATAACACTAGCCTGTCTGTGTATACACAAAATGACCAGGGGACGGTCAGAGCTTAGAGAAGACAGAATGAGTCCAAAGGGACATGTCTGTAACAGAGAGTTATTTTCTATGCCTGTTTCAAGTACCTAATGATCTGTTTTAGGGAAACTATATTATTACATTAAAAATACACATGAGCGACAATGTTCTTAAATGTATTAGAAACAAAAAAGTGATAGGCCTAGGTGAAAAACTGACAGTATTACCGGTCACCTTTTTTCTATGTCAAATTAATTATAGGAAGAGACTGAGGCAGGACTAACTTATAGGAAGCTTACCTATTTTTGGCCCAAAATAGAGCTAATTTAGTTTCGAACTGGGAAGATGAAGCTCTCTATCAAACTTTATATTTTTATGTTCTAAATGGTGAGGTAGAGAAATATTTTTTTTCTTTTAAATATTAATTCCAAGACGGGAGGGCATATACGTTTTATTCTCTGTCAACTCAAAGTTCGTAGTCACTTAATTAACAATTAATGGTTCAAATCATATAAACAGAAAAGATGACTCCTAATATCCATATTAATAGGAGCCAAAATGAGTACTTCATATACTTTAGCATTCTATTTCTAGAAAAAAAAATGGTACTTTGTTCTTTCGTATTTCAGTGATTCTTAAAATACACCCAGGAAGCTAGACTGATGCTTAGGTGTCAGTCTGTCTTTGATACTCACTGTATCTGAATCCTCCAACACTGTCTGAGGAAACCCCAACATATTTGTCTTTGTTCTTCTTTGCTTTCTTTCGCTCCTCACGAAGCCTGTCGTCATCCTGGGCAAATTCAACCAATTCTTTCACCTTCTGGCGAATATTTATACCTTGATCCTTGCCATGCTCATCTGTGAGGATGGTAAGGGAGAAACAAAACCTTAAGAATTCAGTCAATCAAGCCCTTTAACACAAAAAACAGACATGAAAATTTCAATATAAAAAACCAACTTTAATATTTAAAATTAAAAAAAAAGACAAATAATGCTACTAAATTTTGTCATTTTCTCATCAGCAAATTCTAAGTCTTGAGATTCAATTCTGGCTTGTAAGAGCAAATAAAGATGAATTAACAAGGACCACAGATATTGGTGCCATGCAAGATCAATGAAAAATCTACTAAAAAGCATTACTAATGATGACCATACGAAAAAGACTTATATCCATAAATGTTTTCTTTTCCTATAGTATTTTAACAACAACAACAAAAAAATCCACTTTACCATTTTAATGACTACAATGCACCCAAATGCTTTGGTGTCCCCAATACAAGTTTGGAAACACTAATTACCAGGATTTAGTGTAGCTGAAAAACTGAATTTTTAAAGTGCTTTCAACTGGGGTACACTACAAAATGAAATGTGGTTTATTCTGTATCCTCGTTCACATTCAAAACACACTCTGGCCCTGCTGCCTTTGCACAGTAAATATTATTTGGTGGGAGGAAAAAAAAAACCCAGCTTCAAACAGATGTGTGTGTTTTGGAGCTCTAACCTTTTCTTCCCATATGATTAAAGCTATTCCTTTATGGACACCACAGGGGACCAGTCTCCAGTGCATATTTTAATATAAACCCGAACACTCATGTTGTGTTGGTTCTGTTGTTATTAGCCAGTCTTTTCTGCAAGTTCTTGTCTTCACTAATTAATACTCTAGGGCCCCACGTCTTGGATTCTGCACTCGTCACACAACCAGCAATAGTCACATTCTAATTAGAGCGGAGAAGCTTCTAAGCTGGTTCAGGTGACTGACAACTCCAACTACTGTTTTAATTTGCTTATAAGGTTTTTCTATTGCTCACCTACAAAGTGGTAATTTTCCAGGGATCGCAAATCATAAATGTGTTCTCTGGCACTCGTAACCACACGCTCTGATCCATTCCTTATGAGGTAAGCTAGAAGCAGCAATGACTGTAAAAATACAAGGCACCAAATGATTTAACAAAATAAATTCTGGTAGAGCTTTGGTAAGTGGTTAAAAAAAATAATTCCAACATTAGCAAATAAATAATCTTTGTGGGGGTAGGGGAGAGGCAGAGAGAGTCTCTTTACCTTATACTGGACTTTAAATACATAGTATAACTTATATTATCAATTTGAAATTCCTCTTATAACCAAGCATAGTAAGTAATTATAAACTGTCCATTGGACACCATGTGTCAAAAGATTAAAAAAAAATAGTTCTGATGTTAAAAAAGACCTGAATGTATGATACAAAAGAACGTTAAGCTTTTAGAAAGCTGGCTCGGTTTTCACTTTTCATTTGGGCAGTATGGAACTGTAAATTGTTAGAAACATCGGTTTAAACAGAGCAATTATTTGGTAATTATATGATCCCATAGTGTTTTCTGCATATAAAATTAAATTTGGAAGGATGTGACTTTTGTTTCAAAACCTTACAGCCAACAAATAAGAGAAAAAACAAACATTTAAGGGATTTCTTTTCGAGGTGATGAAAACATTCTGGTATTAAGTAGTGGTGACTGACGTACATCTTTGTGAATATACTAAAAACCACGGAATTAATGCATTTTGAACTTACCTTTGCTTGGAACAAACCTCACATAAAGAAATACTGACTATTTCATCACAAATATTATACAAGCTGAGGGACTGACAGTGAATGTTTTCAGAAACAACATCAAAACCACAGAAATAAATACAGGACTGCTCTTCAATCCTGAAAGCTAAAATGATGCTTTCAAAGTTCCAAATATAAATATTATATGCCATTTTGAAAGCACAGAAAAACTTACTCCGATAGCAAGAAAATACGGTGGGTTTGGAAAACAGGACTACCTTGTTTTAGAATTCTATGTTATATGATGAAATCAGAACTAAATAAAAAGAATCTGGTAAAAAAGTACATATTTGGGAATTTAAAATGTTAGAATTTTAGTATGTTTTAGAATCTCTAACTATGTTTTAAAGTAACATTTTTGGTGCGGTGGTGTTAATACTATTATAAATTAAGCAAATTTTTATGTAGAGATGAGAAAACATACTAGACTGGTTTTCGTTTTAATCGCTCATACACTAAATATGCATCCAACTGCAGATTCATTACTTTGATATGCACAAATATATTTTAAGAAAAATTTTAATAATATTAAAATATTTAGAAGTACTATTTATATTAATTTTAAACATTTTAGGTTCAGAATAGCTGTTTATGGTGACGAGAAAACAGAACGCAAGTAGCAAATCTACTTCTTCCATCTGTGTAAGAATATTCTATTCTGGGATTTAATGTTCTTCATAACCACTTATGTATGTATACGTTAAAATTTCAAGCATTTGTTTCCAACATGTCAAATAATAAAAACTGATGCCCATACCTTATAAACTCTTCTCCAATTTTTTTTGTTGTCTTTTAACATTCGTGACCAAAGCATGTTCATAAGTTCGGGAAATTGTTCATACATAAATGTAGCCCTGAAAAAAGAATAATTTTCCTCAAGACTCTGCAATACATTAATTTTGACAGTAGATGGCATGCTTGTTCTAAGTTACTGTGCTTTGCCAAAAAGCTTAAAAATTATAAGCTTAATTCAAAACATTTAGATACGCTTCCATAAAAATATTTTTCTCATGGTCTGTGTAATATCTAGCACGTGTGTAAGCCCCACTAATTAATATCATCTTTTACAAGCCCTTTATTTACCAGCATACTGGTCGAGATGCTCATCAAAAAAAATTTTCCTAACTTTATTTCAAGTTATTTTATACACATTTGTCAAAATTCTATGATAAGCTACGTAAGTCTCTAAACTTCACTGAAAAATAGTTTTACTTTTTTGAGCTAATTTTTAAGGGGAAATGGACTGTGTGTAGAACTTCCTCCACTAATATCTGAATGATTATACAGAATTTCTGTCTGGCAGCTAAACTGTTTAAAACTGAAAGCAAATTTCATATTTCTATGTAAAGATAGTTGGATTCTTTCTGCACTGCTGAGTCAAATTATCACTTACTTGGCAATCTCTCCCATGAGTTGCCCAGAAGGTCCCCAAGGATCGTCATTCGTTGCTTCTCGAACCTTAGACTCGATCTCTGAATAATTCATAACCACATTGGTGCTGCAGAGGAAAAAAACGCACGCACACACACAAAGATTAGCATCAAAACTGAGAAACACATGAAAACTTAATAATGACACTACTGGGTGTCCTAATGAGATACCTCTACAGGGTGGGAAAGAAAACATCTTTTGTGCATAAGCTACTTCGAGAGTACTATATAGCACATTTAAGTTATATTTAAGAAAATTTTACTATTCCATTTAGCCTTCCAGAAAACAGATGAGAGACTGATTACATTAGAGCTGGCCTAAGTCCAGCAAAAAAATGGCTTTGGGTCAAATTAAAAAGGAAATTGAACACACTAGAGTCTATTATAAAACTAAGTTGTCTGTTTCCTAACCAGATCTAGTTTACATGCACTCTTGTTTCCTTACAGAATTTCTGTAAATTAATCAGCAAAATTACAGAAGAGCTAAACATTATTTATATTGCATTTTCAAGAAGCAATGACAAGCCAAAGGTAACATTAAAAATGTTTAGAATCACTATGAACATTTAAACTGTAATCCCTTGGTCTCTTTTCACTTATTACATCATATAGGTTTTCCGTGTCACTAGTCACCATAACCCTCACTCTTGATGGCTACATAATATTCCATCAGGAGTCTGTATAACATTTAACTTTCACTTAAGACTTCAACAGTGATGAAGAACATGGGTTCTAGGAATCAGAAAGATCTGACTTCAGTTACTTTGTGACTTTTAGCAAAGTTATTCTAATTATCTTAATTTTAGTTTCCTCAAATGCAAAATGGGAGTAAGAAAGAATACTATCTAAAAGGGTGGCATCTCAAATGAAATCTATTAGTAGCATAGTGCCTGACACACAGAAATTGCTCAATACAGGCCAGCTGTCATTATTATTAAGAAAGATAATAAACACCTATTAGGAGTAATAAAAATATTACTTAATATTTTTATAAGAAAGGACTTTGAAAAGAGTCCCTTAAGATAAAAGATAGCAAAATGTTTGGTTATTAAAATAGAATTTACATACTCATATGGATTTAAGAATTCAATGACATTCTGAGAAAGAAATACTGTGAAAAGTGACAAACTATAGTAGTATCCACTTGACATCTAAAATTCCAATTATTACTGAGCAATTATTGTAACAGATGCCTATGAGTACGACCATTCAAATCTTTCACTTAAAATCAAGCCTTAGAAATACAGAAAAATCAGAATTTGGTAACTATGACTTCCATACATCTCACTCTTGCTGTATGGTTTTTCAGTTATCAGTTCTGTTTTTTAAAGGAAGGAAGGTATGGATATAATTTGTATTCAAATCTGTTTCTCAAATATAAAGAAATACAAATTTCAAATTCATTGAAAACCTTTCTCTTCCTTTACTTAAAAAAAAAAAAGACTAATAAATGGTTTGGGGTAAAATTTGAAAGGGACCATTACACATATATAACGCCAAATCACAGAATAAATTTGGCTTCTAGATTTACATCCAGAATACTGTTCTACTAAGGAAGGACAGTGAAATCCTATCACTTTCTTTCAAATCTTGGCGAAAGCTGCCTCCTAAAGTATCAACTAGTTTGATAACATAAGTATAAATTGTTTCCCTGGGACATAGTTTCCAATGCTTCCTTTACCAACTGAGACGATTAATGAATGAATTTTCCTAAAAACCCAGTAATGATCCTCTTGACAATAATTTTATGTATAGATACAAAGGAGTAACATTTTTTCCAATTTTTTTCAACAATGGAAACAAAATAAAATCAAGGCAGTCAATGACAGATTTGCAATTTAAGATGCCACAAAATGATGGATTTCAAAATGCTTTTGTTTATCCTACTGGCTGAAGAATGCGTGGCTTAGGCAGTTGTAAGTGTCAACATGCAGCTGTGGGAATGAACAATAGCAATTAGGATTATAATTCACCCAAGCATTTCATTAGCAAGAATGCACTTAAAATCTGTTTGCATTGTTTAATTTCAAGAGAACAAGATGAAAGGAGTTAATCTGTAGTCCATGCACATGAAATATTTTTACTAGAGCCTTCATAAATGCTGTAGCTTTCAGAACACTACTTTCCTTGTTCAAGCTACAAAAGCCCATGGGTCAAATGAGAAAGGTCCTGTTTCTCTAACCCTTCGCAAGATTCTTAGCTGAAGGCCTGTGTGTTTGAGTGCTGTGTGTTTACAGGAAGAGGTGGCAGACAGCCAATAATTTAAGAATCTCCTTATTTCCTTGGTTGAAAAACAATGGGAACTATATAAAATGACAACTTACCATTAAAACACACTTACAATATAGTTACAAAGTACACAAAGTACATCCACAAAATATAGCAACAATAACAAAAAATAATAAAGTTAGAACACTTCCATGAAGAGAATGGCTCTATTTTAAAGCCATTTTTCCAGTGAAACGGTTGCTTTCAGAAACTGCAAAGAACTCTGAAGATGAGATCCGCTGGCTATAAAGAATTCCAAAATAAAGTATTTTTAAGCTGCACCTAATTCAGAAACAAATGTAAACTAAAACAAAACAACACACTACTGTATAGTTTGGCCTTACTCCAGGTCATTTAAAAATAACTATTTCTAAAAAGGTAGAAATGGCATTTTGATCCTTCCTTTCCCATGTTTTCAGTTGCCCTCAATCCACACCCTACCCATAATTCCAGTGACCTTTTTTAAAAAGGAAAATAACCTCTTCCCAACCCCCACCAAAAAAAAAAAAAGTTAAAAAGAAATTACATCCAGATGTGAAAGGAAAAAATAGCTAGTTTAATTCTTAAAACTTCCTATGATTGACAAAAATGTTTTAAGAATGGATAATTCAGACACTAGAGGGGGCTCTCTCAACAGTTTTTTAAAGCACCAAATTCAGACAAAGGTCTAGGATGTGTTCTGCAAGTAAAATTCTAGGAAATTACCATGAAATAACCAAAAAGTGAAGAATATTAAGAATCTGCTCATGTTCTGAAGATTTTACCTTAAAGCAGTATTGAACCACACTCATTATTGTTTGTTATCAGTAAGACTTCACTGCATCTACAGTCCTTTTCATGCTTTCACATTTGCCCCTCACAGCACCCTAACAGGCAGGACAGGACTAAGGGAGATCCAGTGAGAGTACTTAACCCTCGACAACCCAGCACCACTCACTCATTGGATCTTTAATGCCAAAGACTAAAAGTTACTGCCCTCAACTTCTGTACACATACTCCTGTGACTGTATTCACATGGCCAATGTTCAATTATTCAAGGGCTGACTATTCAATTTGTAAATTATTAGTGTTCACTTGGCTCTGTTCTTTATTCCTCATTTTCTGTTTATTGCACTGCTCACTACTGATAGAATACCAAATTATTTTACTTAGTAACAGTTTGGGAACAGGTTTTAGAGGCAAGATTGGTTGAAAGTGAACTAACGTGGGACTTTTACTTATAGATGGCCAATGCTTCTTCTAATCTGCATTAAGAATAATCAGTAAAATAACTGACAAGAAAACATTTGAATAGTTCTTATTGATATATTTTCCTGTCAAAAGTTCAATATGCTTTGTTAAAACAAAACTATATACCAAGAGAAAAGGTAAAGCTTAGGTACAATTCAGTTCTAACTACCAGCAAAGGAATAAGGAAACTGAAACAGATTGATGCAGTAGAAAGTATTTTTTCCCAGCTTGTCCTTTTAATTTTACCTCCTTTAAAAAAAAAAAAGTCGTATTTTTCATGTTTTCTTCTTTTTGTTTTAAACTTACTATATAAAGCCTTCATTCACTCTGAGATCAGGAAAATATTTAGCAGTATTTTCTCTTAGACCTTTAAATTTGTATTTTATTCTATGCATGCACACATACATCCACACTTAGAGAGAGTCTCACTAACAGGAAAACAGGCAGCAAGAGACAGAGACACAACATTCAAAGTAATGGTTTTAAATAACAGTATTTTTTTCTTTATACTTTCCTGTATTTTCCAAATTTCCTCCCATGAACTTTAACCAAGGAGAAACTTTTAAATGCCATTAAAAATAGAAATCAAGTACATTATCATCATTAGCAACCTTTTAACTTTCATCAGCAAATAAGCATCATGGTAGCCCACGTATGTATTATTTGTACTTCCAACATCTTGTTTTTATCAGGCTAATAAGTGCAGCAAACTAGTAACTAATGTATATGTATACATACTAAAATATGTATACCAAGTGCTATATGTGTAAAACTACAGGGATCAATTTAAGTACCTAATATTAAAATTAACATGTTTTTAAGAAACTCTTTTAGGAAAGAATAATTCTTGAACATTAAAACTTACACTAAAAACTCACCTCTTAATCTCAATGCCACAAAGATTTCAGAAGATACTTTTATGACACAGGTAAAACTATTATGCTCCCATTAATAAAGTATCAATCTTTAAATAACTTTTTAAAAATAATAAAACACCCATAAAATAAACACTGAAAAAGAAAGTTTTCTCAGGTAACAAATTCCTTCTTTTAATGCTTGTTCCTTTTTTTTTTTTTTTAAGCTTCTGGCCAAAACATTAGGAAAATAGTTTTAAGAATACTTGCTCTAAAAGTGTGATATAGACCATTTGATATTCAGTTTTCATCAGGGGACCTCCTTTACCACATGACCCTTATTTGCAAGCTAAACATTTTATAGGTTCAATACTGATTTTAAAACCAAGTACATGGTATTACAATCCTGTGAACAGAATCATATTTATGATCAACAACCAAGAAGTCTACCACTTCTAAATTCAACAAATACATAACTTTCATTGTCAGCAGAAAATCTGAAGCTGTACAGAAATGGTGTGGGGAGGTGGAAAAACCGATTCATCTACTTGGCTGGATATTTGCTACCCATGGAAAAAAAAAAGTATTTTCTTGACCTGAAAGTAAAATACAAAACAATGAAAAATGTCTTTTTAAAATTTTTTTTAAGATTTATTTATTTTTGAGAGAGGGAGAGAGACATAGCGTGAGCAGGAGAAGGGTGGAGAGACAGGGAGGGCGACACAGACTCAGAAGCAGGCTGTAGGCTCCAGGCTCTGAGCTGTTAGCACAGAGCCCAATATGGGGCTCGAATTGATGAACTGTGATATCATGACCCGAGCCGAAGTCAGACGCTTAAATGACTGAGCCACCCAGGTGTCCCGAAAAATGTCTTAACAAAAGGACTGGTTCAGTAGAATTAATATTGCTAAAGCAAATATTATCATATTTGATTATAAAGTATCTTAGTTATAAAATAGCTACAGTGCTAATATAAGGAATAAATTACAGTGTTCCCTCCACACCAGAAGAAAACTAATATAATAAATATTGGAAAGTAGAGAAAAAAACAAATACAACAAACCTACTGCTGGCCACTTTCTCTCTAGTGCTGCCATGCTGTCATTAGCAGCAGTGGCCCCTTCTACCAAACAGAAAGAAAATGAGTGAGTAGAGAGGAAAAGTATATTTAATATAATATATTTAATAGCAATATAATAGCAGTATTATAGCAATATTTAATAGAAATATAATAATATTTAATAGCAACTCCTTGGTAGAGAAATTAAATAAGCTCACTTGTATCATCACAAGACTAGTAAGCAGCTGATGTTTAAACTGCTGGGTTTTCTAATTCTAAAGCCCATATTATACCACAATGCCCTAAAATCAGAGAATTAGTAATATCATCCGACCTAAAAGAAAAAGCTTCTTAGTTAATAAATTAAGATGACATCACAAACTGTGCTACTAAAAGAAATGCTGAATTAATCTTTAAAGAAATATATTCCCAGTTATGGAAATTATATTTTCTTTGGTTTTACTAAATACTAAATAATGAACTATCCAAGTGGAAAGGAGGAAACCAATGTGTTCCCCCCCCTCTTAAACACAAATACTCTTAAAAGCAAGGTAAAAAAACCCATTTTGAATAGGGAAAAACTGAAATTGAAGACCTCTAAAATCTCAGGCTCTCTTATCCATTCTTCTGTAGTAACAAGACTTCAGAAGAATAACCTGGTTATTTAAAAAACATATACCCTATTTCAATCTATTTATATCATAAATATGTGGGATGCTCATGTGCATATTATTTATGACTTCACCTATTTACACAGAGGACTATGCTGGATTATGTATTTTCTGTTTTCCTCTTTACTTTTCAAGAGGGAACATTAAAATACTAAATGCTGAAACATGAGACTTTCTGCTTTTTAAAATAACCATCAAGAATTTGCACTGAAATACTATACTTCATGCTTTAGCTATCACAGTAAAAAAAAATTAACACCAAATAAATATTAAAGAACAGTTTACTGCCAGGTTTTACTGAGGCAGGAGGGGACTCCCATAGTTCTTTTTAAAGCTTCTACTTTTAGAATATTCTGGATACACAAAGATCAAGTTAGATACTATAACCGGATACCTAAAACATTTTAAAAACAGTACAGACAGAAAAACTGCTGAAGTCCAAACACAAGCTGCCTGCTTACGACATGAAAACCACAGAAAATGTATTAACGTTCAAAAACACCAATTCAGTTGTTCATTCCCCACATATGACAAGAGAAAAGCACCTCTAGCTGATGTAACACTGAATTTCTAATTGTTTTAAGATGTAACAAAATTAAGGTGTATCTACTCTTTTCTAAGGCAAAAGCTATTCTTCCACCATACTACTAACAAATTCTTTGATCCATTCTGATTGATGTTGGCCTTCAATTCCAGTAATAGTTTAATCCATGGGGATGGAGAATTGGGAGTCCAAAATTTAACCACCCCTGATGTTTTCAGAAAGTATATTTTCAGTTTTTTTGCAGAGGACAATGGGGAACAAATTAAACACTGAACATATTCTGCACGTAGAAATGACTAAGAATAAACCTCTAACATTCATGAACGATTAACAGAAAACCTTTATCTTAAAAATTACAAAGACAAAAATGGTTGTACAGACTCCTGACAATCTCCCAAATTCGATCAAGACTTTAAAGTATCCTGTACTTATTATACTTCCCCAACACATGGTAAAAATAGTTAGATTCATCAAGTTTTCTTTCTTAGGTAGGAAACTTATGCATGGCAGAACACTTTTCATAATTTTTTTTTTTATTGATTCTGTATAATTTGATTGTGTCATTAATCCAAGGTACTACCAAACCCAATGTGTTCTTCTCTAAATACCCTTTGTAAAGCTACTATTTTCTGTTAATAATAATTTTCTCAGGCTCTGGCACATTCACTACCAGTACTGGAGGTTGGCTTTCTTGATTTGTTGTTCACAAAGAAATTAAGTTACAACAGCCCCAGAGCTGTAACATAACAAAGCCGAGCTGCCCAGTGGATGCCAATGAAAGGCTTGGCTAAGTGACTTGTCCCCACAGCTGCAAATAAGATTTGGATCATAATAAAATTGTACATTATTTCCTGTTAACAAATCTAGATCTGTTTTACAAAGTCAAAACTGAACAAAAATCTACTACATTTTAGAAAGGAGGATGGTTACACAGTAGGAAATGTAATACAAAAAAATATTTAAGAACTTTTATCAGTAACTGACATTAACCGATTTATCACATATTTTCTAATCTCTAAATATACCCATTACAGATTATTAGTACTCCAAATGATATCATTACCTAAAGATTTCAAGCTTAAAACCTAGCATTCCAAATCCATATAATTTCAAATTGTGCGTTAAATAAATAGTTGGTCCCTTGCTTAAGGAAGAGTTTACCTAACATTCCAGGAAAATTTCCAGTACTGATTCAATATCAGTTTACATGAGCCCAAACTAACAACTTACATCTAAAATATCTGAGATTTCTAACAACTGATATGTTTATCACTTAAGTATAATAAAGCTGTTCTAAAATGCAACTAGCAGAAGTAATGTCTTATGAACTTTTTTCCAAAAAACAAAAAAAACCCCACAGAAAATCATTATTTTGCAGTTTATGTAGAATTCAGGGTTAGGAAAGGTTACATAAAATCGGTAAGCCTTAAAGAAGTCAATACTCCAAGTTTAGTTTCTCATGGCAAACTACGTGCCAGATTAGAATGTATACATAAATTGATCACTAAATGATACAAACTTATGGAAGCAATGACTAAAATACTTTTCTATATAAAAGTTTATATGTTAAATGTTTATAGTCCAATATAAAGTCTTCAGGGAAAGATTAGAAGCCACACATAATTATTCCAATGACTCAAAAAATTAAGGAATTAATCCAAAACAAAAAATACTTAAACCAGGATGGTAGTTGGATTTCTGCCCCTTGAAGTCTGTCATTGAATTCTTTTTTCCAAAAGTTACCGACCTCTTGATCACTATTAAGTGTGACTTAAACTGGCAATTTTTCAAGGAAAGAGTTTTAGTAATTTATGTAACAGATGTGCAAAAAAAATTACATGAATGAGATAAGCCAAGAAAAACATCCTGATGTCCACAACTAAATTATGACCTGTGGGAGGAAGAAACTATAAAATTATTTCCCCTTCCTTACAACTTCAGTGGTTAGCAATACGAAATAAAATAACCTGTTTGATAGCAACCCATTTCCAAACATTTAAAATGGGCCTGGGCTCTAGGAACTGTTCCAAACACAAGCCCACCCTAAAGGAAACTACTGCAAATTTATGTATTTTCATAATCTGCTTCATCTTTTATGGCTATTTTGTAGGAAAGCAAAGTAATATGTACATTAATTGACCAATAATTAGAGATTAATATGGCCTGAATTTTGTCGTGGACTCCTGGACAAATCAACCACTCTGTGTCTCAAGTTTCCTCATCTGAAAGACAGTTCCTATGTATAATAGAGATTAAATGAAATGGTTAAGGGTACCATTTAGCACACATGGTCATTTTTCTGCCAGTATTTATTTTTAGTTTGAAGGTATTCTTTATATGGTCCCTTAGAGTAAACTAATTCTTATTACTTACATCTCATTCATTGTTGCAGAACTTTACAGTCATGGTAACTAGCAGTCTATCTGACCCAAAGCATAGATACTGAAATGAAGATCTTGAAAATGTTAAGTATATAGGTAAGGCAAAAACAACTATTATTAAGAAGTGGCCAAAGACCTGGAAATGAGTATTACTAAGAAATTATTAACACTAATAATACTAATAATATAATATTACAGTAGTAATACTATTAATGCAAGCCCTGGCAGAGAACAACTATTTTATGCTTAACAGAGTTTTTATTTTGAAGTTTACTGTTACTAATCTTGAGCTACAGTTTTATTTTACATAAAGTAGCAATTTCTTTTTTAGTGGTAACCTGACATCATCTGATCAAATAAGTAAAAAGTCCCTTTTTTTGGATTCACTAAACTCATTCACATCTACTGATGGAGTTGCACATCCCAAAGCAAAATTAAAGCAAAAACAAAGACTTTTAAGCTATTATAAGAAGGGAAATTATCTAGCATTATCAGAAACTGCAGAATTCTGAGCTTTCAAAATGCCCAAAATAAGGTCATATAATTCATTCCATGAGGTGGCTGTCTGAAGAAAGCATTTTAGAAGGGCCACAATACCTGGTTTCTATATCCTGCTTCCTTTGCAAGAGCACAAATCATTAAATGAAGAAATGTCTGGATGTTCATGGATCTTGATGGTTTATGTAGAAACCCTTCTACTTTCCCTCTAGCATAGGTGCTGCTGCTACCATGAGCTGGGTAGCAGATGACAAGCTTAAAAAAAGCTGTCCCAACCACTGGCTAGTCCCATGATGCTAAAGAGTTATTTTTTTTCCAGAGAAATTTTCTGGTGCCAATTAAGATTTGGGGAAGGGATGTTCTATGGCTGGCAAAAGAAGGTATTTGTTATGTGATTCAGGAAAGTGAGATAAGTTGTTTCTAAAACGTGGCAGCAATGGTACATGGGACAATATAGCAATCAAACAGGCAGAGGGTACACACTAGAAAATTCTTTTCCTTTCACTGCCATAGAAAAACAGCTCCCACAACACAAATCTGATGAACAGTAACTACTATCAACTATATAAAAACACATGTACATGTGGACAAAATCTAGAAGGAAAAAAAAAACGTGAAAACCTGTATGTGGACGGAGACAATTTTATTTATACGATGAAAAAAAATCGATCACTTTTAAAGAAAAGAAAAACAGCACTTGTGTATAAAACTTCTCTTCACTTGTTAGGGCAGTGTCCCATGGCTGAGCTGATTTAATTCTGCTGAGGATCAGTTTCCACTCTCTTGGCTCAGCAGCCTCTTTATGTTATATCAGTGCCCTATCTGCACAGATAAAAGCTTTCTGAAGACCCGCTTTGGATAAAGGACCAGAGGTAAGGGTGTCAAGTTGCCTTCTTCTCTTGGCTAGCTGCAAAACAGTGTTGGAGACTATTCCGTAGGAATGCTAGCCCCAACCCAATTCTATTTTCTACTTCCAGCTGATTTTTTCTTTATCCTCTATCTCTGTAATTTTTAAGATTTCCATTTTTACTTTCTTCTAAAACAGTACTCTAGTATTTTGTGAAACATGGTAAGATTTTGGAGATGTTATGTAAAACTAAGGCAATTTATTACTACAGCACTTCTCAGAGACTATATTCTAACATGCTTTGAGAATCTCAAAGAGGGGATCATATTAAACATGGCTAAAATTTTGGTGATAACATTCCTTCTCCCTGGAGCATTTTCTAAGTGTTCCAAAAAACCCACTTTGGGGTTTTTACCCTATTTTTTAAAACTTCCCTTCATATTAGACTCACAAAAATGTCTATACCTTTCATCTTACCACTCTTGTTTTTAGTATCTGTTATTTCTTATTCTTTTTTAATGGATAGCTTTTCCTTTTAACCTTTTATGTTTTTAAATTCTTATCTGATGGCTGGTTTTAGGCCTTTTATCTTGCTTTACATCTCACTTATTTTTAACCTATTAAAAAAAAAAACCTTGATTGATCTTTACTGTTGATTTCAGTTTCCTATCTTGTTTATTTTAAGTCTCATCAGTATTACTTTTTGGGCCCCTTTTTTCCACTGAGTTTTTAAAAACTTTTAAACTTTATTCCAACCTCTTCAAAGTTCTCTATTTTTAGCTTTAAGTTCTCAATCCTCATTTAATAATGTCTTTCCTTTTTTCTTGCACGTTTTACTTATTTTACATTTTATAACACATCACTGAATGAACAGAAACAGCACAAAGAGCTCAAGAAAAGAGAGGAATTGGCTCTTCTCACAGTCCCTAACTCTCACACTCACTGCTGTTTTTCTGGCCCTCCCGATGCAGGGGTAACATTTTTCACAAGGATCAATGAAACACGTATATGAGATACTCAAAATGAGATTAGCTTTATTAAGTCCCAAGGGGTGATAAAATTCTTCTTCTTCCAGATTAGAGATGCTTTTTAACAATAAAATTATTAGTTTTCATGTACTTGAGAAGGAGCAACATTCAGGCAGCTTCACGATTTCTCAGGGTGAAACATGATCTGCAGGGTACATGGTAAGGCCAGGCAGACTGCATGCAGGTGCTGGGTGTTTGGAGTCATCTTTGGGAGCCTTTTCCCTCAGTGCCTGCTTCCCATTAATTTCCAAGACCTGTTTGTGCTGCATTAAAAATACAAAGCACTCATCTCTCTAGTCTAGGCTCCAACAATAGCCATTTAACAATGTCTCCATTTGGGGTGTGTTCTCCACTTATCCTTCAAACCGTTGACTAGATTCAGCTTCCTAATATATTTACCGTTGGCCATGTGGTCCACCACAAATTCATCACCACCTTCCCCAAGTATTTTCCTCTTTGTGTTATCAGTGGACAGTACCATCCAGAGTTACAGCTTCAACATCATAATTCATTACTTCCCTCCCCTCCTATTCAGCATTAAATCCATTTTCCTGGACTTTTCTACCTACGGTGGTTCCTAAGTGTCTCTAATATGTCCATCTACTTCTCCCTACCCACGTTGCCACTACCTCAGCGCAGGGTCACGACCATTTCCCACCCAGATTATTGCCAACAATCTTATAACTAGTGTCTCTGCTTTTCCTCTATCTCCCACCAGACCAGAGCCAAAGTGAACTCTTGCTGAAATACAAATCCTATGTAACTGAGCCCCCATTTTTTAAATCCAACAAAGGCTTCCGTTGGAAGCCTTCAAGATGAAGTCCAAATTCCTTAACATGACAAAAAGTCTTTCATGTGGGATATCAATTTACTCTTTCAGTCCCATCACCATCATTCTCACCTCCAGGCCTTTGCATGAATTGTTTCCTGTCTGTAAGTCCTCTACCCACTCAGCCCTGTCACTGGCCTCACTTCACCTTATCATCAGGGTTTAGTTTAAATGCCACTTCCTCCAAGAAACCTTCCTTTAACTCTGGGGATCTGCCTATATGCTCTTCATAGCACCCTGCTCTTTATCTTGAACTAAAACTAAAACTAGTGTACTATAACAGGCACATTTGTTTTCTTGTCTCCCCCTCTGGACTGAAAACATCCAGAGGACACAAGTTGTCTCTAACTTTATTTTTAATTTTTAGTTTATTTATTTTGTGAGAGAGACAGCATGAGCAGCAGAGGGGCAGAGAGGGAGAGAGAAGGGGAGAGAGAGAGGGAGGGAGAGAGGGAGGGAGGGAGGGAGGGAGGGAGGGAAAGAAAGAAAGAAAGAGAAAGAAAGAGAGAAAGAAAGAAAGAAACAGACAGTATCCCAAGCAGTCTTGTGTTGTCAACACAAGAGCCTGACGTGGAGCTCGATCTCACAAACTGTGAGATCATAATCTGAGCCGAAATCAAGAGTCAGACACTTAACTGACTGAGCCAGCCAGGCACCCCTGTCTCTCACTTCAAAGATCCCCAGTGCCTGTAACAGACTTGGTGATAGCAGATGTTCCATAATATTTATTAAGTAATTGAGCAAATAGGTTAAATAGCTTCTTCCCTTTGACTCAAAAAGTTCTGGTGTTCAGGACCTACCTGACCTGGCCTCAATCTACCTGCCTAGCCTTTCTTCCCACTGCTTCTATTTTATTTCCTTTATGGGATAACAACTGAAATTTAAACACGCCCTTTCTTACCTCAGTAAGTGTTCACTCCCAGAATTATCTCCTTTCAGTAAAACTCAAACCTAGTCTTTAACAAAGATGCAAAAGTAAAGTCCTCCTGATTCCTGCCAACCCATAACCTCCCCTTCCTATGGTAAAATAAACATTACATTTATAACTTTTATGAATTATATTGTACCCTATGTAATAGCTATGTATGAACATATCTTAATTCCCCCTTAAAACATTGTAAGTTTTTAAAAAACAAGTATAGTTGATCTTCCTTATTTGAGGATTCTGTATTTGTGAATGTGCTCACTAAAATGAGCACTACTAAAATTTTAGCATTACTAAAATTTTGTAAGACTAAAATCAATATTCACAGCACTTTCATGGTCATTTGTGAATATGTGCAGAGCAGTGAAAGATTTGACTCATCTGTTGGGCACATTCTCAGGTGAGGCCAAAAGGCGATGTTCTGCCTTTAGTTCTCATGCCATAAACAAGTGTCTGTTCCCTGGTTTATGCAATGCCATTATTTTTCACATCTTTGTGCTTTTTTTTGGTGATATCGCTGTTTAATGATCTCTAAGCCTGGTGCTGAAGTGCTGTCTAGAGTTTCTATGTGTAAGTATGCTGTAATATGCCTTACAGAAAAAATACCTGTCAGATAAGCTTTTCAGTCTTTTTATCAGAGATTATATAAACATTAAGAATACATTTTAATTCATTCACTAAAAGATGATTACTATCATACCTTATAAAAAACAAAAAACAAAAAACACCCCTATCTGAAAAAATGTTATCAGTCTAAAAGGAATGTGTGTATGTTATTTTCAAATTACTCCTCATAAATTCCAACATGGCCAAAGGGATACTACCTATGTTGAAATCAAACACCAATGTTGCATCTCCATTAATTTTCTCAAACTCTTCTACTCTCAATGTGCCAATTACTTGTATTTGTTTTAATTATTTAAAATTGTGTAATTTTGCTGCTTCTTCACACACACAATGTTTTTTGTAATTGTTGGAAAAATGCCACTCTCAACTATAGCCATTTTTTTCCAAAAGGATTTCATATTCCAAATGAGTTATGTATTTGGTTTGCAGATAAAGTAAGCATAAGTCTATACTTAAGATATACATCCTAAGATTATCTACAGAAAATTAATCCTCAATACTTATTTTTACAAATGTCACACAGACATTTTACACTTGTTTGCTAAATTAAGTGCCAACATCCAGCATTCTAATTAGGATAGTGCTGCCATAATTGAGACTTAAATTACTCAGTAATCAGCAGCTAGCATAAACAATTCAAAATCCAAACAAGTTATCACAGGAGAGAAGTATATGAATTACAGGTAGATGGCTGTAACAGGGAATACCACTGGAAGAATACATTCTACGGGAGCATTTTATTGACATAATCAGATTATCTACAATATATACACTTGTAAAGCACATGCTGCGATTTTTGTCTTTTCATACTTCATTGATTTATGGAAAGCAAATTACATTGCTGTAAGTGGGAAAAGCATGGAGAGAACAGCAATTCCGTTAAAGTTTCACAATTTGAAAATAAAACCTTAATTATCCAAAAGAAAATCACCACCACACTTCAAAAAACCTCTTTGTCCCATGTGCCAACTCTTTGTACTATAGGTGTTTCTACATACTAAGAAATTCTAGCAACATCTTAATTACAACAAAAATCTCTCTATATAATCTACGATATAATCTTCATTCTAAAAATCTGCCTCACCACTAAAAGTAATCAAAACCAAGGGTCCTTGGAGAAATGGCTCATTCCATGGATGAGGGAGTAAAAGTACAGAAAAAGGTTCACACATCTTTTGCCAGAAAGTGAGAAAATGCTTAAAAAAAGAAAAGTGGCAAAAGGACATAAGCCAACTTTACAAGGCTCCTGTTGACCAAATCTGTGACAATTTGAGTACTGAAATAAATAAGGACAGTAGGGATTACAAGGCACTGAATAAAATGAAAATCCACAAAGGAGGGATATACAGAGGGGGGAAAATGAGAGCTCTTCCTTACAGTAAACTGGTAATTATATATTGAAGGATGGATCGTGGGGGAAGGTGGTTGAAGAGGGAGGAGTCATCATTTGTAACTATCACATCAAGGAAGAAGCATCAGTAGATGCTAAATCGGGGGGGGGGGGGGGGGGGGGGATGATCAGGAGAGATCTTAAAGTATCTCCCCACAGACTATTTATTAGTTGCAACGAGAAAAACAACTACATAATGGAGAAACCAGACAACGCCTTTAACTGAGTGCTCAAAATTAAAAGAGCATACACACCTTGTTTTCCTCCTGAAAAGGACATGTTATTACTTAATGTAATATCCCAGCTCAGAATACATACCTGAGGAAACACCAGCTAACCTTAAATTGAGGAATATTCTATAAAATAACTGGCCTATTATGTTCAAAAATACCAATATCATGAAAGGCAAAGAAAGATTAAAGAACTCTTCGTTAAAGGAGACTTAAAGAGTCATGACAATTAAATACATGATTCTGGACAGAACTGTGCACTGGAATGAGACAACTGACACAATTAGAATATGGACTACAAAGAGATAAAATTACTGTTTCAATGTTAAGTTTTCTGAATCTAATATCCATACTATGGCCATGTGAGAGAATCATCTTTGTTCTTAGGAAATGCACACTGAACTCTGGAGGCAAAGGGGGCATGTAACCTACTTTTAAATGGATCAGGAAAGTGTGTGTGTGAGTGAGTGAGAGTGTGTGTGCATGTGCATGCAGAGTGGAAGAGGAAGAGCGAATGTCGAGCAAATATGGCAAAATCTTAAAAACTGGTGAATGTGGGTAAACGATATACAGGTGTTTTCCTTACTATTGTTAAAATTTAAATTTCAGAATAAAAGTTTATTTAAAAATCTGCCTAATTGCACAATATTGTGAATATACTAAATGCCACTGAATTCAGCATTTTAAAATGGTTAATGTTGTGTGACTCTTACCTCAATCATTTTTTTTTTTTTTAATTTATCTCTCTAGGTAACATACATAACTTGGAACGAAGTCAAACTTCATGAAAATCATTGGTTGGGCTTATTTCCTTTTCATTTTGAGCTATCATTTTCTTGATTCTACAATTTGGAGATCATATATTTCAGTCTTGAACTAGGCAAGAACTAGCTTTCTCAAGCCCAATCACTCTTCCATTAAAGCATCAAAGAGTTTAGATACAGAGTGTCCATTATGCTTTTAGATACAAAATGCATTAAGTTTAATTGTTAAAGTTTATCAGAGTTAAAACACATAATGAAATTGAGGCTTACCAGATCTTTTTTTAAATTTTTTTTTTTTTTTTAACATTTATTTTTGAGACAGAGAGAGACAGAGCATGAACGGGGAGGGTCACAGAGAGAGGGAGACACAGGATCTGAAGCAGGCTCCAGGCTCTGAGCTGTCAGCACAGAGCCCGACGCGGGGCTCGAACCCACGGACCGTGAGATCATGACCTGAGCCGAAGTCGGACGCTTAACCGACCAAGCCACCCAGGCGCCCCAAGGCTTACCAGATCTTTATAATTAATGTCATTTTATATTTAAGTTATAGTGAAGGAACAATAAGTAATATAACTTACACAAATTTTATTCTTTAGGTAAACCAAACACCACATCTCCTGTGCTAAACCATGTTAGCATGTCAAGCAGTCTTAAATATTGATATGAGTAAAAAATCCTCACAGTGAAACATTTTACTCAACTAATAAATAGGACAAAAACACCCTCAAAGAAACTCTCAGGACTGTTCTAATTCCAAAGTTTCCACGTATCACAGTAACCTATTACCATATTTAATGGCAAGTTAATAAAAGCTAGCAAAATGTTATATTTAGATACAATAGTGATAGAATATTCATGACTCTAAATAACTAGGACGCCCATTCCCACTTGCTAGAAAAACTTTTAGTCAAATATTTAGCATAAAATGTTTATTGGAAAGTTGTGGAAATACCAGTGATTACAAATTCAATTGTATATCCTGTGGTACACATTATCAATTCAGGTACAAGTTCCTCAAGTGCAATTTCTAATGAATTTTAAAAATCTAAGCTTCCAAGGTAATAAAATTTAAAAGCCTAATCTCTCAAGGTCCTTTTTTTTTTTTTTTAAAGTATGGAATATTATTCCTATTCAACAACCAAAACCACTCCTACTCTATTTAAAGAAGCTTTAGACTTGCATTGTTTTGTGTGTTAATGGTGAAACAAATCTTTCCCTATTGATGACAGTTGTTTAAGGCCTCTTACACAAGTTAGTTCGTAAATCAAAAAAATTTTTTATAAAGAAAGGACAATGTGATCTTTTTCTTGTCAGGAGCTATCACATGGTTTCACAAACAGATCAAATATCTAAGGTATTTAAAAATAAGTATAGTGTTAAGAATTTTATTTGTGTTCTAACTTTTTACAGGTATGGATAGAATAGCCACTAAAATACTTTTAATGGTAAAATTTTACTGTTAAAGGGGTTTAAAAGTTTATTAAAAAATTTCTGCCAACTTCTAAATTTCTATTAACTGGAACTAATCTAACGAATCGTTACTCTACTTAATTCTAATAGAACAGTCTTTGTTCACCTCTATCTTTTAATTTTGGGTTATCACTTTTTAAAGCTGTCTCACAATGACAAAACTAAATAAACAAAATGAAAGCAATAAACAAGAATGTATTGAGAACTCACTGGTAACATTTCCACAATACATTAACTCATTTAATTCTCTTAACAGTCCTGGAAAGTTGACCTTATCCTGTTTTATACAGCAGAAGTGGACAAAATCTCTTAATTTATCAGGTCTCCCCTTCAATACCCCTTCCACCACTCATTTAAAAATAAAATTGAGGGGCACCTGCGTGACTCAGTCGGTTAAGTGTCCAACTTCACTTCGTATCATGATCTCATGGTTCGTGGGTTTGGGCCCTGAGTCGGGCTCTGTGCTGACAACTCGGAGCCTGGAGCCTGCTTCGGATTCTAGGTCTCCCTCTCTCTCTCTGCTCCTCCCCTGCTCATTCTCTCTCAAAAATAAATAAACATTAAAAGAATTTTTTAAATAAATAAATAAAATTGAAATCCAAAGCAATCTGCTCAACTTGGGCACACTCAAGACCATTTATTTTTTCAAATATGTGGCACCCTACTTCTGCTTAAAATACCCTATTAAGATAATTTTATTAAACATATTGCCTAACTCCTTCAGGAAAAAAATCTAAAAGGAAGTACTGAAATTAGTTAACCTTAAAAAAAGAAAAAGCATAAAACTCTTCTGACAGAATGATAAACTGATGAGATATTCTGCACTGGGACAACATGTGAAAATTACATCTTTGTAGACACAAATGCTTGATATTTACAGTGTGATTACATAACTAACAGATTTTTTTTTCTATCTGATTAAGTTCAGAAACACTGCCAAATATCAAACACTAACCAAAAGTATGTAACTAAAAAATCCTATCAACAATGCTAAAACGAGAAATCCTGCACCTACCTCAACAATGATAAGTTTATAAAACTACCTCCATATGATGTCAAATACTTTGATATTTCATTTAAATTCATAGTTTTTCATTTTCATCCTTGATTGATTAAACATGGATTTATCCAAATGTACTTCCAAATCCTGAAAACTAGATTCAACTTTTCTGATATAAAGGAAATTACTTCTAGAACCTATCAAAATTTTGAGACCTTTATAATTTATTCCCCCTCAAGCTCTAAAAAAACCCAAGTATCTATACTTCAAATTATTTAATTTGGACTATTTGATTGGAATAGAAAGGGGACTTCCTTTTGCAATGGGACACCTTCTCAGAGTATTCACTGATGTCACCCTATGTTCACAACCATCTGGGTGCAGGTTCTTATCAGTGAATCTACATCATTATTTCACCTGTTTCAGATTTTGCACTTCATGTTTGATACCTTATTCAGCCTCATCTTCCTTTCAGGTAAATATGCTTTAAAAAAAAAAAAAAAAAAAACGGGGGCAGGGGGCGCCTGGGTGGCTCAGTTGGTTAAGCATCTGACTTCGGCTCAGGTCATGATCTTGCTAGTAGGTTGGAGCCCTGCCTTGGGTTCTGTGCCGACAACTCAGAGCCTGGAGCCTGCTTCAGATTCTGTGTCTCCCTGTCTCTGCTCCTCCCCTGCTCACACACACACTCTCTCTCTCAAAAATAAACACTTAAAAAAAAAGTGTCTCAGGATGTATCTCTTTCATGAATTTTTGCTCAGTCCTGTTCTTTTTATTCTCTGAATTTCAAAAATATTTACATCCTGTACCCTAAATTCAGATATCATACCATCTTGTATTACTCTCTATTTCTTGTTCATGTGCTTTTCATGTGTTTTTCAAGTGCATCTGCTTGACAGAATCATACATGCCACTGGAACCATAAGGTCTGTCTCTCATAGTACCCTACAGGGCTCATGGTAGATGTTTAATGAGCACTCATTGAAGGACCTTTATGAGGTATGGCCAAGATTAGTAAGGATATCAGTAATATATTTTCAGTTACTGCATAACATTTTAATACTTAACAATCTATGCCAAAAATACAGTACTTGGATAAGTATATAATGGACTAAGAAAAATTATTTCTAAATGCTCAGTCTGAAGAAAAACTGAGAAAAGTTGGGCATAAATTACAGATTAATATGACACAGCACTAAGGGCACAGCAAAGACCACAATCAAAAAACTATCTGAAACTTTAATAAGTTGTGGAAGCTGGTTACAGAGGACTACTAATTCTGAAGCACATAATGTTTATAAATGTCACATTTAAAAAATATATATATATATACATACATATATATATATATATATTTTTTTTTTTTTTTTTCTTTGAGACAGAGAAAGCACAAGCAGGGGAGGAGCAGAGAGAGTGGGGGAAAGAGGATCCAAAGCAGGCTCAGTCAGTGAGCCCGATGCAGGGATGAAACTCACGAACTGTGAGGTCACAACCTATGTCAAAGTTGGATGTTCAACCAAATGAGCCACCCAGGCACCCCATAAATGTCACAAATTTTAGGATTAAGTAGTGAATACCTTCATTACAATAGCTAAAGATTTTCTTTTGCACCTACACAAACATCTGTTTGCTTTCCTTCTGTTGAGGGGCATCTAACATACAGACATTATTCAAAGTACATCAAGAGTCCAGAAAATTTTTCTTTTATGACAGGTACATATGGGGGGAAAAAAAGAATAAACACTCAATGAATTTGGTGCAGAAATTTTAAATATTATGAATATTTTTCCAAGTAATTTTTAATTAGTATAAAGTATACACTGGCAACTCACCTTTATTATAGTAAAATATTTTTTGATAATTATGTCTTGTAAAAGTTAGCAAAAACTGTTAAATATATGTTCTGAAAGTAAACATCTATATTTAAATCTAGACTCTATTTTCTAGATGTGTTACTTTCAGCAAGTTCCTGGACTTCTCTGTGGCCTATATGCTCATCAATAAATTGAAGATGATAACAATGTTGTCATAATTCTTATTGGCACATGGGAGATACTAAATAACTATTAGCTTTTATTAGAAATACATGGACTTAGAAGATTTCTTCAGTAATATAAATCAGTTTATCAAACTTAACATAGTCAAAGATATTTATTGAGCACCTACTATATAACATACACTGTTCTAAGAGTTAGTAATACAGCAGTAAACAAGACGAAGTCCCTGCCTTCAAGGAGTTCACATCCTAGAGGCAGCAGCAGAATACATGTAAATAAAAGAAGCAGAGGTGGAAATGAGTGACTTAGGTGGATACATGCTATTTTAAACAGAAAGTGAACAGAGAATCAGAGAGTAATGGAAGATGGGGCCAGAGGGGGCAGCAGAGAGCCAGATCGAGTACAGGCTGAGAGGCAGGGAGATGAGAAGTGACTTGAAAAGCTGAGACAGATCTGATTTAGTATTTTTCAAGAATCAATCATTGCTGTGTGGAGAGCAGACTGCAGGGTTAAAATTTTTATTTGGCTTCATGAGAAATGAGCCACACTTCAAAAGCCCATTCAGTACCAAACTTCTAAATATAAGGCAAACACATCAAACTAAGGATGTTACTTAACCATTGTGGTTTAGCTGCAAATAAAAAGTTTTAATCAACAACCCTAAGCTGAAGAACAAATATGAGAAAAATCAATAGAAAAAAATCCTCAGTATATTTATTTGCATTGTTCTTTAACGATCTTCTAAAAATACATGAAAACAAAAGTCAAAAAAACCCAGGAAACTGAATTTTCAATGCATATATTTTTGCTATTTTAAAAATTTAAGGCTATCTGAATGAGAATTTTTGAGTGAAACATTTCGAAAGCACGCATACACATTTACCACATAATGGTGAATGGTGAATTTATGTGGAAATTGAAAAAAATTATTGATATTTGAATTATGTAGAACTTAAATACTTTCCTAAGAATTTCAAAACTAAACAAATTTGCATGTCAAAAGACATTCTAAAACAATTGGCAAACTCACTTAAATACAAAACATGCCTATTGTTACGCATTAACAAAATTACTCCAACTAATAATTCATTAGCTAAATTTATCTACAAATCATAATTAGCTATAAATTAGTTCCAACACGGGAATACATTATGTTCTTTTACCTGTGTTTAATTTTCAGGCTAAAGAACTCTGGTAAGCCAAAAGAATTTCTTGCCAACTTGGGAGAATGGGCTGAATAATCGGAAAGCCCTTTCTGCAATGTGTGTTCCCCGTATATATTGCTCATCTATTGTCAGAGATGGCAAATTTGATTACTTAGAGGGTTCTTTTTCTTGATACTGTTCAGTTTCTTTAAGAATTAGGGGATGTCTGGGTGGTTCAGTCAGTTAAGTGTCCAACTCTTGGTCTCGGCTCAGGTTATGATCTTGTGGTTCAGGAGATCGAGGCCCACATCGGGCTGCATGCTGACAGCATGAAGCCTGCTTGGGATTCTCTCCCTCTCTCTCTGTCTCTTCACCCTCAATCCCTACCCCTGACCCCTGCATGCATGCTCTCTCTCAAAAAAATAAACTTAAAAAAAGAATTAACTGTCAAGTTCAAAAAATAAATCTTTTTACATTTTAGGAGAATGTTTTACATTAGTACTATCTTTAATATCTTTAGAAAATACAAAACAAACTGAACAAAGATTAGCAGATAGAAATTGCAGTATGTCTCCCCAAAGACTTTATTCCTCATCATATCTTTTTAAAGAATTACTTCTACTTCTGTAACATGTTTTCAATATTAAAGTAAAAGCATTTATGACTTGGTGAAAACAACACATGGCATACACATTAGAGATATTTATATGAGTTTTCCTATATGTAGGTTAAGATGTCCATTCAGGTGAAGAGTTTTATGAAAGAGTGCTCACTGAAAATAATGATGCATGGATTAAGACACAGTCCTTACATACTTGTAAATAATCTAATCTAACAACAATATTTTCTTTATTCTTTTAAACACTATATTCCTTTGTTTTTTTTCTATGTTATAAATGATTTTCTGCATTACATAATAAGAATAGGTATTTCAAGAGTTTATGTCAGGTAATATGCTAAGTGTTTCACATGAACTTAATCCTCACAAGAACCCTGTAAAATAATTATCATCTCCATTTTCCAGACAGAAAAATTTAAGAGATATTGTTCCAATGCCCAAGACCACTGTTTCTTCATAGTAGACCTCAGATTTCGATTCAGTTCTGATCTCTGAACCAAACTGCTTCCTAGATCCATTAAATATCACCTGGAGGTATAGTAGAAGAATGTGTTTTGCTAGCAAATTACTATAAAAACATATATATAAACATATGTAATTAGACCAAACAAGGAAAGCTCATGAAGTGACACCTTAAAAAAGCATAAAAGAGGGGCACCTGGGTGGCTCAGTCAGTTAAGCATCTGACTTCAGTTCAGGTCATGATCTCACAACTCGAGGGTTTGAGCGCCACATCAGGCTCTGTGCTGACAGCTCAGAGCCCGGAGTTTACTTTGGATTCTGTGTCTCCCCCTCTCTCTGCCCCTCCCCTGCTCGCACACGCTCTCTATCTCTCTCTCAAAAAACAAACAATAAAAAAAGGCATAAAAGAATAAACAGTTCAAATACATTGTCCAAGAATATTAAGTAATGTCAGTTGAGGTTAAAAGGAGTTAACTTTTTGTACATAAGAGCTATTACAAATACTAAAAAAGTACTTTTTCACAGCTAGATATATCTTAATATGAAAGATAAAACAATAAAATTTCTTCAAGATTAAAATGTTATTTAAACTGCCTATACTCTTGGGTCACTTGGGTAGCTTAGTCAGTTAAACATCTGACTTCAGGTCAGGTCATGATCTCACAGTTTGTGGGTTTGAGCCCTGCGTCAGGCTCTGTGCTGACAGCTTAGAGCCTGGAGCCTGCTTCAGATTCTATGTCTTTGTCTCTCTGACCCTCCCCTGTTTGCGCACGCTCTTTCTCTCTCTCTCAAAAATAAATAAATGTTAAAAAAAAAACCTAAGAAAAAAAAGGCTGCCTTTACTCTTTATTTTTTCTTAAAAGAATTATTAAGTAAACACTAGAAATAAGTAAGAGGGGCGCCTGGGTGGCTCGGCTGAGCATCTAACTCTTGATTTCAGCTCAGGTCATGATCTCATGGTTCCTGGGATCAAGCTCCATGTCAGGGTCTGTGCTGACAGCACAGAGCCTCCTTGGGATTCTCTCTCTCCCTCTCTCTCGGCCCCTCCCCTAATGGCACTTTCTCTCTTTCTAAATAAATAAACATTAAAAACTAATTTGTTTAGGGGCGCCTGGGTGGCTCAGTCAGTTAAGCGTCCTACTTCAGCTCAGGTCACGATCTCGCGGTCCGCGAGTTCGAGCCCCGCATCGGGCTCTGGGCTGATGGCTCAGAGCCTGGAGCTTGCTTCCGATTCTGTGTCTCCCTCTCTCTCTGCCCCTCCCCCGTTCATGCTCTGTCTCTCTCTGTCTCAAAAATAAATAAACGTTAAAAAAAAAAAATTAAAATAAAAAAACTAATTTGTTTAAAAAAAATGAAATAAGAAAATAATTTAAGAGCACACAAAAAGGTTCAACTGTGGAGCCATACTGTAAAAACTAGAAGTATTAACTAAATAAGTGGTACTTAAAATTAAATTAAAAAAAAAACACACACACACAAGTACTTTCAGTGGATATATCAGTAAACAAATGAAAAACTACTTGTAAACTAACACTACAGGGCACAGAAAAACATAAGAGACAACTAAGTGATTTTTAAAAGCATTTTGACAGTAGTACTAAATTGGCTAATTTAAACTACAGAAATATTGGCAGAAGATAAATTAAACTCTTCTGTCTTTGGAATTAAATTCTTAATATCTTCTTATATCCACTTACCATAAGAGAGGGCGGATAATTAATTATTTCACTAATAACAATGATCTATTATTGGTTCCCAAAAAAGTTGATAGGGGAAGACTAAAAAGCTGACAACCATGTCTGCTTTCAAATTCTAAGAAGCAAACGGAACAGAGATTTACTGGGAAGACAGGGAAAATAAGGGGGAAACCATCTGGTGACTAAAAAGCAAAACTGACAGTAAGTTCAAAATATAGTGTAATTGTAATGGCAAGTTTATTGAAGGCAGGGTACCTGTATTGTACTTTTCAAGTTCAGAAAATACAGTACTACTCCAAAAAAAAAAAAAAAAGTATTATCTGTTGAAATAACTGAATGAAATATTTTCTTAAAAAGTAAAAGGTTCTCCTTCTGGAGTCTAGACTAGGCAACAGTAGTTTCTATAGCTCTACAAACATTTAGGGGATAAAACCGCATGTTAACACCAACAAAAATCAACTTATAAGGGAAAACGGAAGCCAAGCTTAAGAAAATAAGAAAGGACTACCAATAGCAGTTGTCCACCAATAGCAGCTGGCCAGCACTATTTGAATCACTATCATAAAAAGAGTAAGGGCCACGGATGAAATAGATTTACCACTAGTACTACTGTGTGCAATGGAAGAGAAGGATTAACTGGGCTTGAATAATAAGTAGCATTTTGATCTACCACTATCTGTCACGTTGACTACATTCCCAAAGTTTGGAGAAAAAACAGAACAGAACTGTAGCAACTTTTAATTTATACCATGTGTGGGATAACAAAATATCAAAGAATCCAACTTTATTACAAGGCAGGTCACACGATGATAATGGTCAAGCTAGTCCTAGTTGGTGGGAGTGGTGCCACTTATCCCTTCCTGCCACAGCTGCCTTTCATGCAACTTGAGTACAAGTGGGAGGAAACTGGTACTCTAAGCTCTGGCTGGCCTATGACTTTATCTGCTTTTCCTCAGTTCCACAGTATTCTGCACAACAAGCCATTTAATACTACCAGGAGGTCAACAATTGTGGAAAGTATCTCCTCACCCTCCATGTCTTCAAGCTCTCAAAAGCCAATATCTGAAATACATCGTTATACTTCAGAACTGCCACCATACTTGATCTAACTGCAGCTCTAGGGAACACATTTTGAAAGAAAACATTTTTCTTTCTCAAGTAAACCTCGCTGGGTAGGGATATATGCTAAATAAAAGCCCTAGTTTTCCTGAGTCATTGGTTGCATTTATTTACTGCATAAAGCATTTAAATATAACAATTATTGATTACCACTTTAAAAAAAAAATCCTTTTTCAGCCAAAACTGTCGCTGGAGAATGACTTTCCAAAATCTATGTGCCATTATGAAATACCAGTTCCATATCTCCCCCCTGCCCACGCAATGGAAATTCATGTCTCCAAATAGCCAGTAAAGTTGAAAACAGCCTTTGTCTACCGTGATCCTCTCATTTTACTGATAAGGAATCTATCATTTGGATATTTATGCGATTCTCTGCAAAATTATACATATGGCTAGCTTAAAAGGAAGTATCAGAATCTGAACCCAGGTCTCTAAAACCCCTAACTTGTGCCCTTCCTAATACATAAGACCTCATTCTATTAATCCAAACTCTCCGAGCAGTCCTTAATCACTTCATCGTTTCTTCATTTCCAAGTTCCCTCAATACCTTATTCCTCTAATAATCAAAGCAGCCATTCTACAGATTGGTTTCTCCTCCATTATGGCATTTTAAGGTGAAGAATCTAACTGGACACTGTGCCACAGGTACTGGTTCTGTAAGATGCTTACATTTTGAGGGAAGAATTTTTTTCTCTCCTGCCAATGAAAGATGAAAATTAAATTCTAAGTATTCAGTAAAATAACCTCACATTCTAATCTTAATATCATGTGTCAGACACCCACAAAAACTTTAAAAAGTCCTTGGTGGCAGAATTCTTACATGTTCCTGAACTTGGTTCAAGTCTCCATTTTAAAATGGGTAGTAAAAAGGAAGACAGAAGTTCTTTTTCAACAACAGTTCTTCCATTAGATGACTTGATAACTACTTATGTGCCAAATTTCACCTGAACACTTGAAGATTAGTAACATGGGTGATAAAGACAAACAATAGCAAACGTACAACATCAGCAGGAACGTTGCCTTGATTTCTGTCTCCTGAAAAATGTATATAGCTTCTGCAAATTTGTGAGTACCACAAACTTAGTTCTCTAAGATAACAAGGTTTCTCTTAGATCTCTTTTGCTGCTCTCTGGCTTAGAAATAGAGTTTTGTAGAGACTTTTGGACTTTCAAAACTATTTAAGCTAGTATCCCAGTCTTTACACCATATTAATAAACAACCAATGATCCAATAAGGCATGCACAGTGTCCATTGGAAAAAAATTAAAAATATAAAAAACGAATGAACCTGTATCTGGAAAAGAACCATGATTTTATCTTTAGGAAGCAAAGGGCATATAAATAGCAAAACAAACCCAAAATAAATGTCTGAGGACTTAATGATCAAATGAACAGCTGATAAAGGAAAATTATTAAAGCAAACCATTTCTCAAACATGGAGTTTCTCTTTTAATGTTTATCTCCCTCTCAATGCAGAACATCTGCTACAGTCATCCAAAGTATACTGATCTAAATATACTGTGGCAAGAGCTTTATATGTAAAGTCCTTAGTCCTTAAGCTTTACAACGTTGTAAGGCAGGTATCTATCATTATTTTCATACTGCACCTAAGAAAACTGGGGCACCTAAAGTTACTTAACTTGCCAAGGTTACAGAGCTTGAACCCAGCTCTGAAGGCTCTAAAACCCATGTCCCTTTGGTGCTCTACTGCCTTCTTGGTAGCACAGCAAATTGGAAAATATGGTCAAATTCTAAGTTCCATCTGATGATTATCCAAGCCACTATAAATTGTGTTTTTTGGTTTTTGGTGTTTTTTTTTTTTTTTTTTTTTTTGGTGTCAAGAAAAACTGAAAAGTTTGCCATCAACACTTCCTGATTTTAGGTTGGGTCGGTATCACCAATGTTTCTGTCACCACACGTATTGCACAATCACTAGAAGCCAAAGGAAGAGGACTGGTTAAATTCTTAAACTTTATTTCCTGCTGGCCTAGAAGTCCTTAATGTTACGTCTGTTAAGTGTTAAGGTTTTTCTGGTGTAGTGAGACACTAAAGTTATAACCTAACTCTTATAGGAAATCATCTATGCATTAGTCATTTTACCTGTCAGGGAAGTTAAAAGCAAATCAACGGGATATAAACCCGGGTTGTTTCCTTTTTCAGGGTAAATTTCTTAATGACTTGTTAACTAAGCCCAATGGAACAAGTGACCCTCCAAAAATGAAATGTAGTGGAAAAGGAAACAGAGGAAAAGAAGAATCACAGTAAGTAATGTGGTGATCTACTTTCACTAGTGTTAGAAAAGCAAAGGATGAATCTCCTCTTGAGTAACTTCAGCCTGACCACAATGGCCACTTGTTACACCTACCACCCACTCCAACACTTCAGGTTCATTAGGAATTAAAAGAAACCTAGTAAGCAACCCGACCAGGCCTAAGTCTCTGCACCACACCCTGAGAACACAGAGGGTCAGTGCATTGCATCCCCCACCTCCAAGCCTTCCCAGCTGCCCCGGAGGCAAAACCCCACAGCCTGGGGCCAAGACAGTCCTCCAACCAGGGCAGTGACCCAGCTCTGGACAACCCCACCCCCTCCCCTGACCAAAGGGTCTGTGCCTAGAGGGATGGGGGTAGGAGCAAGGTGAGGAAGGCCTGCACAGGAGAGGAGGGGGCTAACAGGATGTTTTGAAACGAGGAAGGGTCCCTTCTCACCCTCGCGGGTCGGGACCTGCTCCGGGTCGGAGAGAGAGCCGGTCGCCGCCATGATGGGACTGGCCGAGCCGGGGGGCGTGACGCGGGCAGCCCGGGGCGCAGGGCCAGCTCCCCTTCCCCCTTCCTCCCCTCCTCTGCGTGGGCCTTGGCCACAACTGACCCCCGATACTCACGCTTTGTCCACCAGCTCCCGCACCTTCCACATGTTCAACATCGTGCCCCGCGCGGGCCGAGCCGCCGGCTCCCTCCCCTGGTCCCCACAGACCCCGGAACACTTCCGCGCCGGGGCAGATCCTGGCCGGGGTCACCGCCGCCGCCTGCCGCCTCGAACTCCCCCAGTTAGGTCCTTCTCTTGCCACAGCCGCGGCGCCGCCGGTGACACGTCGAGACGCGGGGGCAGAGGCGCTGCGTGGAGCGGAAGTGCCCGACTTACCGCCCTCTGCGCGCGGGGCACGCCGGGACTTGTAGTTCTCCCCCGGCCTAGCGGACAGGTTAAGCTGAGAGAGTTAGTGTGATAAACTTGGTAGTATTTCTGTTAGACTCTCCGGTCCTGCGCACCCTTCCTCATGCCTCTGACCTTCAAAACCAGAAACTCTGGCGTGGGGACCAGGAATCTGTGCTTTACGGAGTCCTCCGTGCTCAAGTGTCAGAAGCACTGGTATAGGATCAAGCAGCCCTCAGACACATTTTCCAAATAGTAAGTATTGTTTCTCCCTAGAAACAGTCCTGAATATGTAACAAATACCACAGCGTGCTATGATTTTGAGTCTTCGAATACCTCATTGAAAGGAATTTCTTGTGAAATGTCTTGTTAAAATAGTACCTGAGGGGCACCTGGGTGGCTCAGTCAGTTGAGCATCTGACTTTGGCTCAGGTCAGGACCTCACTGTTGGTGGGTTCGAGCCCCACATCAGGCTCTGTGCTGACAGCTCAGAGCCTGGACCCTGCTTTGGATTCTGTGTCTCCCTCTTTCTGCCCCTCCCCTGCTCTCTCTCTCTCTCTGTCTCTCTCTCTCAAAAATAAAAGATTAAAAAAAAATTACTTGAGATAGGAAAGACCCCCCGCTAATATCCTCAAAGGGGGAAAACTGAGAGCTTTTCCCCCAAGGTCAGGAACGCCACAGGGATGTCCACTCTCGCCACTGTTATTCAACATGGTATTGGAAGTCCTAGCCTCAGCAATCAGACAACACAAAGAAATAAAAGGCCAAAGACATGAAAAGACACTTCTCCAAAGAAGACATCCGGATGGCTAACAGACACATGAGAAAATGCTCAACATCACTCATCATCAGGGAAATGCAAATCAAACCACGAGAGACTCTTAAAGATAGAGAACAAACTGAGGGTTGATGGTGAGAGGTGAGTGAGGGATGGACTGGATGGGTGATGGGCATTAAGGAGGGCACTTGTTGTGATGAGCACTTGGTGTTGTATATGAGTGATGAATCACTGTATTCTGCTCCCGAAACCAGTATTGCAGTGTATGGTAACTAAGTAGAATTTAAATTAAAAATTAGAAAGAAAAAAAAAAATAAAACCTATTGCACTCTAATTCTGTGATACAGTGGTTTTATATTTAGACAGCTACCTAATATCCTCCTTAGATACTTTATCTTCAAGCTCAGAAACTTAGTTCACACTCTATGGGAAACTAGAAAGACAACACTGTAACACATGCAAGAACTTGGCAGGTTTATATTCTTAAGCATAAGTACAAATACACACTGCACTCAGTGTTTTATTGCAATGGTTGCTGTGACTTCATTTTCTTGCTTATTCATTTTTAACAATGGTCATGTTAGAAGTGCAAAAGAAACATTAAAATTCATTTGGCCCAACTGCTTGAATTTTACAGTGCTTTTCATTCTACACGGATGTATTGAGCAGAAATCTGTGTGCCAGGAGTAGGGAATACAGCTGGGAAGAAGACCAACAAGGCCTCAGCTCTCTTGGATCTTACAGGTCTTTGGAGCAAATATAATAATCAAGGAAACATTTAAGATAATTGCAGATAGAAAATTGTTGAAGAAAACAGAAGATAATGTTGAAGAGAATGGTGTTAGAGGAAAGTAACAATACAGAGTATTTAGGGCCTCTTTGAGGACTCTATAATTAAGCTAAAACTTGAATGATGAAAAGGAGCTGGACATTAAAAAAAGAAAGAAAGAAAGAAAGATCTGCCAGAAAAAATACCTGGTGGAGGGAACAGATGAAGACTGATTCACAAGGGAGAAGTGAAATTGATTGCTGCTAGTTGAGAAGCTTGTTAACAATGGTCCTAAATCAAGAACCCTGAACCTCTGACCCCTAGTTCCTCAGGTCAAGTCACCTCTTCACATTGCATCCACTTAATTATTGGACGCAGCTTTGAAAAGGGTTTCAATACAGCTTTTGGGATTAAGGCCTGGGAGAAGCAAGTTGAAAGAATTGCCAGATAGAAAAAGCAGAAATCGGGACAAAGCTATCTCAAAGCTTTGTCAAGATAGGAATGCTTAAGCGGACATAAAGTGAATTGGATTGGTGGGTGGGAAGAGGCAGGGAAAGAGGAGCAGAGATAGGTAGACAAATGGTGCTTTCAGATGAGAAGTTTGTTTTCTGTTGAAAAGGCTGTCTGGTCCAAGATTCAAAGGATGGAATGTGGCCAGAGAAGATAAGAAAGAGAAACTACCTTGCATAAATAAGAGCTCAGCAAGTTAAGTTTCAACCACGCAGGTCCAGGGTACATCAGAAGAATGGGCCTGGCATAAAAACAACCACCTTCCCTGCCCTGGGCCTGTTTGCACATTCATAGCAATTCGTAGTCAGCCTTCCCAAAATTACCTAGAATGTCATTGTCTACTTTGCTTGTTTCAACACCAAGTTTGGAAGTGTCTAGACTTACTCCAGAGTTACCACACCAGGGGCATCTAGAAAGTAACACCAAAAAACTTGCCTGTCTACCTTTGATTCTAATGGACTCAGAAGAACCAGACAAGAAGACTGTGTTCAAAAGTGGTCTCCAAAGACTAATCATTTGCATGTCAACAAAGTGTTCCATTTTTACCTTTTATCTTGCAAGTTTGTGAGCAGTTTCCATAGTAACTTCTTTGTGGCAATTTAAATGTGTCCATTGTCGAAAAATAAATGAGAAATCGTCCCACTTACCCCTCTTCAGGAAAACATACATTTTTCACTAAATGAGCTGACACTTTTAGTAAGGCCAAACCAACACAAGGTTTGAAAGCAAATGTACTCAGATGTGTGAGGTGCTGTTGTAGGCCCTGACTGCTTATCTTCTGTGGTTGGCTCCCTGGTGTTTCCTTCTGAAGATTTAATTCATGGTACATAGGTGTGGCAGCCATGGGAAGGCACAGCCTAAGTCTCTCTCCAAGAGAACCAGTTGCAAGGAGTGTGGATGGCCGACAGCTTGCAGCAGCCGCTCCTCAGGAATCAACCACAGCACTGACACAAAGCCCTGCTCTCACTGGGCTACTCTCAGGCAGGGATTGAGTATGTTGGAGCCAGGCCATTTCTCCCCAGTGCAAGACTTCCCTACCGGGCAAGCATTGCCCTGGACTTCCCATCAGCCTCGCCCAGATTACCTCCAAGTTTCCAGTTTCGTTGTAATCAGGCAGTCTTCCTACCCAATCTTCCTTCCTCCTCTTTCACCCTTAACAGGTGTCAGAACTTCCTTGTGGTCTGAGGCTGTCTCCACCTACTGTTGTTTCCTCTCCCCTTTCTTCTTCATAGATGTTTCCCCCAGTAAATCTCTTACACTTCTAATTCCATTTTGGCTTCTGCTTCCTGTAGTAACCAAATTGACACAACAGGCAAACAGCTGTACCTTGGTTTCAGTATTTGGCCCATTGAGTCCTGTTTTTGATCACACCTGACTATTCCTCTCTAGAAGTTGAGATAGTTGGTTTCTAATCATATTGTGAGAGTTGCCATGAGAGCCATGCATATTATATATTGCACAAAACAAGGGCCACCATTTACGTGGACCACCATGAACTGCCAGATAATTAACCACAGAGAAGAAATATAAAGAGCAGTTAAAGAGAGTAGATTCTGGATGCAGACAAACCTAGGCTCAAACACTGCATCTGCTTGCTATTCAGTGGCTTGGTCATTTTGGATACATTAATTAAACCAGTATAAGACAGTGATTATGAACTGGACTCTGGAGCCGGATTGCCTGGGTTTGAATCTTAATTTTGCTACTTATTAGCTGTGTGACCTTGGGGAAATTATTTCACACCTCTGTGACTCAGTTTTCCCATCATAATGGGGAGTAGTAGAAACCTACCTTAAAGGCTTTTTTAGACAATCAAATAAGGTAATGTTTAAAAAGAATCTGTAACATACGTAACACACTCAGTAAATGTTAGCAGTGCTGCTGCTACTACTATTATTACTACTACTACTAGTAGTAATTGTATTAATCTGTAAAATGTATTCAATAGTCAACAGGTATTTAGTAAGTTCCTACTATGTTCTAGGTACTGTGCTAGGTGGTAGATATATAACTGTAGATAAAACCAACAGAGTATGCAGCAAATAGATGTGTTAGACATAGTAAACTTAAAGCAGACTGCTGAAGAACAAATGAAATCATATATGTGACTCACTTCACATGGGTCCTACATGTAGTAAAGTGCTCACTAGATTCTACCTTAGTGTTATTATCAAGCCACTTATCTTATGTGGATCTCAGCTTTTTTCCTTATAAACTGATAGGCTGTTCTATCAGAGTATCCTAAACCTAGCCATACATCAGAAATTCCTGGACATCTTTAAAAATTTCAGGTTTTTTAATCCTGCCCCATGAGTTCCTGATTCACTAGTATATTATTTTCTATACTTTCTGTCACTTGTGACAGAAACTGGAAGCTATCTTAAGCAGAACAAGGGAGTTTTTTGACACAGGAGACTGGGGAATTCAGAGATAAAATTTGCCTCAGGAACTTAGCATATACTGTCAGAACTCTCTCTGATTCTCATTTTCCTCTATTGCAGATAGGTTTCTCTTAGTTGGCAGGAACTCGGGCTACTACTTTGTGGAGAATGGGTTCTATTTTTTTCAGTTAGGCAACCAAAGAGGAAGAGACACTTTTGTCTTTTATCCAGTGAGTCTAAGAACACAGGGAAGGACTCTGACTAGCCCAGTTTGGATTATGTACCTATGGTGGGACCAATCATCTCTAGAGAGGTGTTTATTACGGAATCGGTGGCCCTAGGAGAACCACATGGAGTGGGGAAAAAGAGAGTGCTCTGAAGACACCCTGAAGAAAGCCATGCCTTGGCAGAGAAAGGAAGAGTTGTTTACAACTGTAGATCTAAAGTAGGGTGTATGAATCTGTATTTAAAAAAAAAAAAAAAAACCTCTTAAATGATTTTTCCAGGGTTTGGGATGCCCTGAGTTAGATGACGTCCTTTGTAACTCTGACACCTTTTCTCCTGTCTCTTTTTTTAGGGTCTAAATTACACAAAATTGAGTTGGGGACAGCAAAAGAAAAGAATACCATGGGCGATAATAGGAAAAAGAAGCAATGAAGAAGGAAGGAGTTAAGAGGATCGCTGCATTGTGCAGCAGGTAAGCTGGTGGCAGGGCACCCTCTTGCTAACTCTGTTCTGCTGACAGGTGGGCTCTTTTTGGCTGAAATTCCGTCTCCTTTCAGGGCTGTCAGCAGGGCTCAGGTGGGCCTACTCAGAAAGCCTGGTAGGTGCTCCAAAGGGCTAATACATTCGCAGTCCTTCTGCAAGAACATGCAGGCACTGGCAGGAGGTGAGATGTAGGTACAAGTGCTTTGGAATCATCTCCCTGCCTCCTGGGATGCTCTGTCTCCTGTCTCTGGACCATAGGCAAACTCAGAGTGGATGTGCTGCTTCTAGTGTCTAGGTCTCTGAAAACTCTATTCACAAGAAGCCAAGGTACAGTCATTGAAGCAATGAGGCAGCTTGTGACTGTGGGAACTGATCCTGCATTGTCAAGTCACATTCAGGGGTGAATGGTGCAGATGTCAGAAAGGATGTGCTGGCGGGTTTCTGAGGCAGGGTTTTTCTGGATAAGGTCAAGTGTCTTGGGAAAGTCCACAGGTGTCCAGAGTTCACACAGAGGCTCTGCTAGTCCTTGGACTTCATCAGTTCATCAAAAGAATTGTGCTCTAGGGGAAGAGCTCACTGCAGTGGACATCAAAGGAGTCTGATGGAGAGACCACTGCTTTTCAATAAGCAAAATGAATGTGACTAAAGACTGGAGGGGTGGGCAAGGGGGAGGTCTGTCAGTACAAGGCATGTTTTCTTGGTGAGAAAGAGTCAGCATTCAACATTTGTTGGGCACCTGCAATGTGCAATGGGATTAAATAGATAACTAAACCCTGTTCTTACCCACAGAACTTAAAGTCTAATATGGAAGATAGGCATCTAAACAAAGAAAAACCACAGCAAGATATTTAAGGAGGCAGTGTAACATGGGGGAGAGGTCAGAGCCCTGGCTGTGGTATCAGCAGGACCTTGGTTCATATCATGTAGCTCTGGGACTTTGGCTAAATTACTGGACCTCTTGGGTCTTGGATCCCTTGTTTGGAAAACAGGATCGATAAGAGTCCCTGACTCATAGCACTGCTGTGAAGAATGAATGAGACGACACACTAAATTGCTTGACATATAACAAGGACCCATTAAATAACATCTGTTATCGTCCACAGATCATGGGCGATATGGCGTAGGGTGTTAGAACAGGTTCACTAAATCTTTCAAGAAGTATATATTTGGACAGTTACTCCATTGCCAAGAATTGTACTGTGAAAAACAGATACCATTCCTGTTCTCGTGAAGTTTGCAGTCTGAGGGAGGAGATGGGTGTAGAGCAAATAAGACTTCACAAATCTATCATTTCAAACAATGATGAAAGCTGTAAGAAGAAAAGAATGAGGTGCTATGGGAGAATGTGGCAATGATACTTTATTCATATTTCGTTCTCGGGAGAGGCCTTTCTGGGAAAGTGACATTTAAGGTGAAGGTAGAAAGATGATTCTGAGTTAATGAGGTAGAGAGAGGAAGAGTATTCCAGATAGAAAGAACACTCTGTGCCAAGGCCCAAGGTAGGACACAGCTTGGTATGTTCCGGGACATGAAAGAAGGCCCAGTGAGGCTGGAGGGAGATGGGGAGAATGATCAAAGATGAGAGGGGGAGGTGAACAAGGATGAGCTTATTTGCCTGCCCAGTGCACTCTCCAGCCTGCTCTGCCTTGCCCTGTGCCTCCTAACCTCCCTCTCTGGACTCCATCACCTACCTTCTCATGCTTCTGGCTTCTGGTTGGGCTCTGCCAGTGTTGTGAGGGCAGAGCAGAAAATGATGGAGAGCTAGGTCCTGATATTATTTTCTTCCCTTTCCTTCCTGCTTCAGTGATACGATTCTGGCAGGAGCCCAGTCCCTCTGTGGACATTGCAGGTGTCATGGGGTGACTTGTATGTCCAGATAGGACCTGGTCTTTCAGATTTTTATTTGAAGTGCAGTAGGAAGCTACAAACATGGTATAGTTACTCTCTTGTCACATCATCCTCTTACAGCTACAACCTGCTTCTCATCTCTTCTTAACAGGAAGGCTGTCGTCTTCACAAACAGGCTCTTCTTTGTTACTTCTCGAGCCAAGGTTGACCAATTCTTCCTTCTCAAAACATCCTGCTCTCTTAGCTTTCGCGACCCCACAGACTTCTTGTCTTTCCTACATTTTGGGTTCATTAGAAACATTTTGTTCCTCTCCCCAGCTTGTGGATGTTGTGGGGCTCTCTAGAACTTACCTTTCTCCTTTTCTATTGCCAATGCCAGCCATAATCATCTCTTACGAACTAAATGTTTCCTAATTTGTCCCCCCATCATCTTTTCAAATCATAAATTGGACCATGTTACCACTTGCACAAAATACTTCAATGGCTTTTCATGACAGTTAGAATCCAAACTTAACCTATCAGGGGTCGATCCCTGGTCCAAACAATTGTTATCCTGGAGGAAGATGGATACGGTCACCCTCGTGTGGGTTATGACCCAAGGCCAGTTCTGAGGAAAAAGGGAGGTGGTGGTGGCCATGGGCCCTGCAGGTATCCCTAAAATCTGTCATTGGCAGTGTTGCAGTACTTTTTCTTTTAAACATTTAAAAATATAGGTATATTCCAGCCAGTGCTTCCTAAGGGTAGGTCTTCATGGTAGTGAGTGGATTATTGTAGCATCTTGGACTTTCAGTTTAGATCTGGAAGTGACTAAGGTTTGGTTCACAATTTGTTTATAAATCCTTTCCTTGTGCTGAGGTTACTTCTACTCTCATTGTTGATATGTTTATTTGATTAGTTTCAGAACATACTCTTTTCTTTTTCTTCTTTTTAATGTGAAATATCTATTCTGACGACGTCTTGTTATAGAAAAGGAGTGCCATGAGTTTTCTTTTGTTTTGTTTGCAAGTGGTTTCCAAGTGTGGAAGCTGCCTTTCCTGTGTGTGTGTGTTAGCAGTTTTCTTGAATTACCACGTGAGTTTTATGGTTTCTAGTGGGTGGTATCTAAACAGTTCTTTTTTTTTTTTTTTTTTTTTTTTTTTTTTAGAGAGAGAGAGACAGAGTGCAAACAGGGAAGGGGCAGAGACAGAGGGAGACACAGAATCTGAAGCAGGGTCAAGGCTCTGAAGTGTCAGCCTAGAGCCCAATGAGGGGCTTGAACTCACAAGCCCTGAGATCCTGACCTGCGCTGAAGTCGGAAGCTTAACCACCTGAGCCACCCAGGTACCCCTCTAAACACAGTTCTTGTTGGGAAGGTATAACATGAGAATTTCCCCATCTTTGATGATTCACCCCGAAGAGTGGTAGGTCACTGACCTGGCCTGGGAAGCCTAAAATCTGACAGACCCAAACACCAATTGGGAGGGAAAGGAGTGGGAAAAAGCTAGCAAGTATTATTACCTTTTTAAAATACAGATTCATTCTTGGGGTGCCTGGGTGGCTCAGTCGGCTAAGCGTCAGACTTCGGCTCAGGTCATGATCTCGCGGTCTGTGAGTTCGAGCCCCGCGTCGGGCTCTGTGCTGACAGCTCAGAGCCTGGAGCCTGTTTCAGATTCTGTGTCTCCCTCTCTCTCTGACCCTCCCCCATTCATGCTCTGTCTCTCTCTGTCTCAAAAGTAAATAAACGTTAAAAAAAATTGAAAAAAAAACATTAAAAATACAGATTCATTCTCTTTCTTCAATTTTTTTGAAATGTTTTTATTAGGTTGTTTAAATTAGAAAAGTAAAATATGTTCATACATCCTCATGTATCTATTCCTTGACCCAGCAATTCAATTCCTATGTAATTATCCAAGGGAAATGGAAATTATGTCAAAATTCTTGTGCAAGAGTGTTCATAGCAGCTTTATTCACAATAGCCAAAATCTAGAAACAATCCAAGTGTCCATCAATAGGATATGGACAAGCAAGTTGTGATGTGTCATTTGAATGGAATATGATTTAGTGATAGAAGGGAATGATCTATGAATATATACAACAGCCTGGATGAACCTCACAGACATAACAGCAAAAAGGCACAGGCAGGCACAAAAAGTTATGGCTCCATTTATATAAAATTCTAGAACAGGCAAAATTAATCGAAAGTGAAATAAATGAGAGCTATTGTTGCTTGAGGTGGAAGGAGCGGGGTGGGAACAGGAGAATTAAAGACAAAAGTTATAAACCCTCATTTCAACAAGTGAAGCAATCCAAAAATACATAAGGAAAAGTTAATCCTTTACCATTTATTTTCACCCCACTATGGTAATCCTGTTAAAAGCCTGATATGTACTTTTTCACACTCTTCCCTTGCTTACGATATAAACAATTACATGTGAATATATGCAGGTTTTGCCTTAGGATCATGCTATACACAGTGCTTGCTTTTTAAAATATCTGCTTAATAATACATTATGGATATCCTTCCAGCTCAATAAATACAGATCTAACTCGTTCTTTTAAATATTGGTATAATTCCTTAATGTGAATGCACCAAAATTTATTGAACCATTTTCCTGGTGATGGGTAGGTAGGTTGTTTCTATTTTTTGTTTTTGCCATTGTAAACAATGTTACAATAAAATGTATCTTTGTACTTCTATCTTTACATATGGTGTTTAGAAGAGAGTCTCAAAAGTGGGAACAGGGGGCACCTGGGTGGCTCAGTCAGTTGAGCCTCTGACTCTTGATTTCAGCTCAGGTTGTGATCTCAAGGTTTCATGAATTCGAGCCCTGAATCACATTCTGAGCTGACAGTGTGGACCCTCTCTCTCTCCCTCTTTCTCTGCCCCTCTCCTCTGTGCAATCTCTCTCTCAAAATAAAATAAATAAACTTTAAAAAAAGTGGGAGTAGGGAAAGATAAGTGTTCTTTTTTTTATTTAATTGGATATTGGCAGATTGTATACCAAAGAGATTATAGCAGTTCTCACTCTCAATGAGCAACATATTGAAAAGCCTATTTTGTCACATCCTCATAGCACGAGATTCTGCTGCTCCTTTGAATGTTTGCCCATTAGACTGATAAAAACATGTTGCCTTAATTTCAAAGTAGTTCTAACTGAGATAAACCTATACTTTCATACCTTGTATAAAAGTCTCTTTTAACATTTCCCCCATTTTTCAGTCCTGTTTTTCTAGGTCAGTATGGCTCACATCCCTCAAAACTGCACTTTCAAGTATATTGGAAGATAGAAGGCAGGCATGGCCAAGGGTGCTGTTCCCATTGTTTGTTTCTTTTCCAAGTCAAAACACTCAGCCTAATAGGAAGAATTCTCTATTCTGTCATCCCCTGTCACAGCAGCCTGCTTATTTTCATCTTGGTATCAACAAGAATCTGTGATTGTCTATTTATTTACTTGTATTAGGCAGGGCCACAGAACTTAGAACAGAAAACAGAACTCAACTTGAAAAGGTTTAATTGAAAAGAATGAAGCAAACAGACCATTTATGGAGTCAAGATCAGGGTTAAGTGTATTAATAAGGATGTCAAAGCACTTGGAACTTGCAGTGGTGAGGAGCCATTACCATCAGTTTCAATTATTTATTGCTGTGTAGCAAATTGCCACACAATTTAGTGTCTTAAAAAAACAATCACCATTTGTTTTCTCATAGTTCTTCAATTTGCACAGGGCTTGGTGGAAATGGCTTATCCACTCTGCACTTGGTGGAGTTCTCTGGGGCAACTCAAGTGGTGCTGGGTGAGGATCCAGGATGGGCTCACTTACATAGCCGATACCTGTGCTAGAGTGACTGGAATGGTATGGGGTGAGCTAGGCTTGGCTCTCTTTCCATGGGGTCTCTCATTTCATAATTAGCCTGAGCTGTTAATAGGTGGCTAGATCCCAAGAAAGTCAAAATGGAAGCTACCAGGCCTTTTAAGAACTTGACCAAACATCCCATTTGCTACATTCTACGGTCAAAGCAAGTTGTGAGGCAAATGCAGCTTGAAGGGAAGGTGAAATAAATACTACCTTTTAAGGGGAGGAGAGCATGTGCATATAGAGTTGAGATGAATCACTAGTAGCTGTCTTTACAGATAATCTACTACATATGCTTCAGTACAAAAAGACGAAGGGAAAAAATAGAATTTCTAATGAGATCTGGCACTGTGGAGGAAGATCTGTCCTACAGGAGATACAGTAATTGAAATATACTGCCAGAACCATGGGGCTGAGGCAGGGGGAGAAGTACAGAAGACATACCCTGATCTCTTTCTTCGTCTTTCCTGATTTCCTACCAGTACATGGCAGCCTGGTTAAGGTAATTCAGAGGTCAACCCGACCTCTCCAGAAAGCAAAGAAGGCCGGAAAAGGCCACTGAATGGACTGGGAATGGATTGGACCATTGAAGAAGAACCAGAATATTTTTTATTATCTGTTTCTTACATCAGAATTTAAAGTTCATCAAGGGAGGGGAACATCCATCCTGATCACGGCTGATTCCCTGGGGCTAGCAAGAGTCTGGCACTTCCCAGGTACTCAATAAAATGTGTTAAATTGACTTGAGTTCAGTTATCTGAGGAAGAGTCATAAACTTGATCTTCATTCTTTCTGATATTGAAGAAGAAACATCTGAAAGATGGCAAGATGGAGGTTAAATGACAAATGAGATCACCTTGATCTTAAGGCCACAGTTTTACTTTGGGGCTAGTCATGGTATGAAGCATGAATGCAAATTCCCTAGAGACTGACATGGACTGCTACTAGAATATGTTTAGAGTCATAACACCCAGTCTGATCTCCCTGGTGACTTTATGAACATTGTTCTTTTCTTGCTTGGCTCCCTGATGATAGGCTTAGGTGCCCTGAATTAAGTGATTTATTTGTTTCCTTTAATGTAGTACCACAAGAAGCCAGAAGTTACACTTTTTAAAAAAATTGACATATAACTCACATGGTATGCATCCACTCTTTTAAGGTGTGAATTCAGTGATTTTTCATAAATTCACAAGGTATGCAAACAAGCCACTATCTAATTTCAGAACATTATCATCAGTCCCTCCTCCCACCCCAAATCCACAGTCATTAGCACTCACTTACCTTCCGTCACCATCTCCTTCTAGCTCCTAACAACCACTAATGTACTTTCCTCTCTATAAATTTGCCTATTGTGGACATTTAATATACATAGAATCATACAATATGTGGCTTTCTGTGTCTGCTTCTTAAGCTACACATGATGTTTTCAAGGTTCGTCCATTTGTAGTATATATTAGTATTTCATTCCTCCTTTAAGGCTATTATTCCATTATATGGATATACCATATTTTATTTATGCATCAGTTGATGTACATTCTTTCCACATTTTGTCTACTTTGAGTCATGTTGCTATGAACATTGGTGTACAAACTTCTGTGTGGATACGTTTCCAATTCTCTTGAGTATATAGCTAGGAGTGGAATTATGGGGTCATATGGTAATTCTATGTTTAACTTTTAGAGGAACTACCAGAATGTCTTCCAAAGTGGTTGCGCCATTTTACGTTCCCAGCAGAAATGTATGAGGGGCTCAAATTTCTTCATATCCTTGTTAGCATTTGATTACAACCATTCCAATAGGTATGTAGTGGTATCTCATTGTGGCTTTGATTTGTGTTTCCCTGATGGCTAATGATGTTGAATATCTTTTTGTGTGCTTATGTGCCATTCATGTATCTTCTTTGGGAATTGTCTATTCAAGTCATACTTGAATTGAATTGTCTTTTTATTGTTGAATTGTAACAGTTCTTTATATATTTCATTTGTGTCTCTTATCAGGTAAATGATTTGCAATTATTTTCTCCTATTCTGTGATTTGTCTTTTCATTTTTTTGATAGTGCCCTTTGATGCACAAAAATTTTTTGTTTTGATGAAGTCCAATTTA